>NC_056562.1:4886750-5006790 GCF_013358625.1 Macadamia integrifolia | reverse complement strand
CTTTCTTACTTAATTTCATATATGGAGAGGGAAAGGGACATTGATAAATGAATCTGGACGGTTTTGTAGGCACTAATAAGATTGAACCCAATGGAATGGAACAGGTGAGGGTGGTCCCTACTGGAGCTAAAGTGATAGCCTTCTCAGACCAGACAGGAGTGGAGATGTTTATTCTTGACCACCACATATTAGGGATTCAAGGCCACCCTGAATACACTAAAGACATCTTATGTAATATTATTGATCGTCTTGCTAACAATAACTCCATTAAGGTAAATAATCATTATCATCATCACTTATTTCTTAATTATATATATATATGATCTACTTCTCACTAATTACTTATTGTTTAGTTGATATTATTTCATAAATTTACAGAAAGAATTTGCTGAGATTGTAAAATCAAGATTGGAGATTGCTGAACCAGATAGGAAGTTTTGGTTGAAGATTTGCAAGAACTTTCTCAAGGGGAGAAAGATGATGTAATAAATAATTTTTTATTTGAATAAATTTGTTGAATAAAATATAATTCAATATTTTCGTTAGAAGGTGAAACTGGGGTCGTAGAATGAACATGTTTTTCACTTGTAAATTCCTGTCTCCTCCTCCTTTATACTCTTTTTTCTCAATAAAGTTGATTTCTATAAATTCATTCATGCTGCCTGCATGCCTTAGTATTTATATGCCCTATCAATGGTGGGTTGCAACACGGTTTGTCAATTAAGGGTGTCGAGGATACAAAGTTTTAGCTAGGATGTGTTCGATTATATAATTCGTTGGAGTTTTATTTTGGATTTGGCAATGAGTCCATAGAGAGTGTTTCTGCTGAATCGTATTTATTTTTAAGATTTTCTAAAAAACTGTTTGGTTACCATCTCGAATTTTGTGATTCTTTTGAATCACCACTTAACATGGACTATTTATATGAGGGTTACGATTATATGTGTTAAATATGAGTTTTGCTACTTATCTTATTTCTCAAATGAATCACATTTAGCTTTACAAGGTGTTTCAAATGAATAAGTATTTCAAAGTAGAACCAACTCAAAAGACAACCAAACAATTTTTAAGAAAGAGAATCGCGTTTCACTAGAAAGACTCTCTAACGAATTATGTAAAAAAACACATCCAATTGGATCAATCATATATATAAGATGGTTTTGCCCCTAAAGATACTGACATCAGACTGTATTTTGACAATAATACCCTTTGTTTTTCATTTCTACACCATTCAACGATCTTGTATTAGTATCGGTATCATTGTTGGCCAAAATCGATCGATCCAAAATTGATACCTAAGGCTAAAACCATAGTATCCAAAAGGGGGGGGGGTGGGAGAGAGAGATTTCCCTTTATTTATTTGATAATTATTATTAGGAGAAAAAATTACAAGTTGACCATATAAAATTGAATATTTTTACACAACAATAATCCACCAATTATTATTCCTTTCTATTCTCTCTATTTACGAATGTCAAAATTGCGTTTAATCTTGTGACCTTGGGTCCAAAATGACCAAGTTGTAGATTTATGGAAGAAAATATCATTTGAAGCAATTGCCACCCTTGATCACTCACCTGTGGTGATGATGGCTCTAAAACTCGGATCAGATTGATCTATGAACAAGCCTGATTGAAGCAGAATTGACTCACCAATCCCCAACTTTGACCGATCCAATCATGATACACTGGTATGACCAAGGATAAAAATGTAATAAAGACTGATCTTTATTAAAAAGTAAGGCTAAAATATTTTCCATACAATCCGATCTAAACTCCAGACTGATCCTGAGTTTTATAACCTTGGTGGTGCTCTCTAATTAGCTCTAAATTGATTATTCCTCACTCTTTCTCTCCTAGTGTTACTGTAAATCTATCTCAAGATCCTCATTTCCTCTACACTCAACTTATGTATGTTACGCTTCTTAGATGGAATAAATCATTATTCTATTTAAAAGTAAAATATTTTTCTATTAAAACTTTATTCTATTTTACCTAATAGATAAAGTAGATTTCTCTTTTTTCCTTGTAACTTTATTCTATCTTACCCAATAGAGAAGACTTCTCTTTTTTGCCTTCTTAGTTCATAGTTCGTAGGGCAACTTTGTTTTATTCCCTTTTGTATAAACTGTAAAGGCCAAATAAGTATAGCAGGCTAATCAATTTGGGAAGTGCTTGCAACATGATCAGCTTCTATCACTTACAGGCAGTGATACGGCTGCGATGCAGTGGCCAGTGGGCCATGCATCCATACAAGGTTGGCCACACTTAATCATCAGCTCCCACCTGTATCTTGCTCATTTGACTGAAAATTGAGGACTCTAATACAAGAGACAGAGAGGTGATGCATGATGCACTGTCTAGGTCCAGATTTAGATTTCGTATTTACTACATGATTTTTTTTTTTTACAGATGGCAATGTCGAAGGTAAGGAAGTCTCAGTCACTCTCTTGTATTTTTTTCCCTTTTCTTCTGATTTTAATTCAACTCTTGGAATTTTTAGCGAATAGAGAGAGAGAGAGAGTTGTACTTCAATTTCCCATTAGAAAGAATGAAGGAGATCTTCATTCAACAAAATACATACAAATTAAACACCTTTTACTTTTCCCATTATAAACTGATCAGAATGAAGGAGATCTTCATTCAGTTTCTAACCACATAGAAGCAGCTACAATATTTTTATTCAAAAAAAAAAAAAAAAAAAGTTAACACAACATCTGTCCCCCCTTGAGAAAGTTCTTGCAAATCTTCAACCAAAACTTCCTATCTGGTTCAGCAATCTCCAATCTCGATTTCACAATCTCACCAAATTCCTTCTGTAAATTTATGAAAAAAAATCAATAACCAATAATTAATTAATGAATTATTTTAATTAATGGAAAATAAAGCATACAAGCAATAAGTGGTGATGATGATAATTATTTACCTTAATGGAGTTATTGTTAGCAAGACGATCAATTATATTACATAAGATGTCTTTGGTGTATTCAGGATGGCCTTGAATCCCCAATATGTGGTGGTCAAGAACAAACATCTCCACTCCCGTCTGGTCCGAAAACCCTATCACTTTAGCTCCAGTAGGGACCTCCCTCACCTGTGCCATTAAGTTCAGTAGTCAAATCTTATTAGTGCCCATATAAGATGTCCAGATTCATTTCTCTCTCCAAAAAATACAAAATTAATGGTTGCTGCTTTGTCAACCATATATTGACTTGACCCAATCGGTAGTCCACCACAGGAATTAAGGCCAAGAATCAAAATACATAAAGTATATATATGCAAGTCTGGATCCTCTCTCCACGTGAGATCCACCGTTCATAAACAATCAGATCATGATTCAATGATGCACTAATTACCATACTCATGGTCTGGATACTGTTTGGATAGTGAGATCCCATGTGGGGAGGGTAACTCCTCTCCCCATGTGGTGAGGTGATCCAGAGCTCTGACCCCTTCAGAGAGAGAGAGAGAGAGAGAATATGTTACCTCATCCTGATGACACTCAATAATAGTGAGGGTAGATGGAATTTCCTGTAAACCATCAAAGATGCTACAAGGGGGTAACTCCCCAATCATGTTGACTTTCCTCAACCCTAGGTCCCATCCACCACAAGCTCTCTCAACCTTACCACCCAATGCTCGGCACAAAACCTAATAACCCAATAATGAAACAAAATCAAAAGATATCAGAACCACCAGATCAAAGTAGATATCAATATATGAACTCTAATATATATATATATATATATATATAAATATCATGAAGAGGAATAGTACCTGATGGCCAAAACATATTCCAAGCACCTTCTTCCCCATGGAGTCCAGTTTTCTCAGCAGAGAGCAAAGAGTCAAGACCCATGGGTCATTCCCATAAGCATCATAAGGACTACCACTGATTACAAAACCATGGTACTTATGAAGCTCATCAAAGTCAGGGAATACTCCATCAACAACCCTAAACAGCTCCCATGTTTCCCCTTCATCTCCAAATGCATTAAGAAACACATTAAAGTAGCCACCATACACTTTCTTCACATAATCAGAGTCCCTTGCAGCCATCAATAAAGCATATCTCTTCTCCCCAACACCTTCCATCTTCTTCAAGAAAGAGAAATAACAAGAAACAGAAATAGACAAGGAAAGGATATCTGAAGCCTCTGGAAGCTATAGACTCTATAGATGTAAAGAGAAGATTGTGAATTGTTTTTGCTGTGAAGGAGAAGAGGCTGAACTGAGGTGGTATTTATAGAGGGGTGGACGTGAATATTAGCTTAACTCCCATGAGAATACGCGGTTTCCCAAACGCCAGCACTTTTTTGAAAGGGTCGCATTTCGCAACCCATCGTGTTTTCTGTTTTTTCTTAATCTCTCATTCCCAGTCCTGGTTATTGTTTTTCTATGAATTGATTTGACAAACATTATTCTTCTTCCAGTGGTTTCTCTTTGGTCAGTCAGTTCCTCAATTTTCAAGTCACAAAAATTTCTTGACCAAAGCAATTGACAATAGCGTCTCTACTCTGAATCTTAATTATGTCATGAAAATTGGGACCCACATAGATCCCACTTCAAATATTTCTTAAATAAGAAAGAAAAAAAAAAAATCCATATGACAGTTGAGAAAGTGTGGTCTTGTTTTAAAAACTTGACATGAAAAAGACATGAAATTAAGTGAAGAATTTTAGGAACAATATTGGTGAAATGGGTTGTGAGATAAATGAGTACAGATCATCAGACCAAGCGATGCGTAGACGTTTGTCTCTTTAGAAGTGAGTTATTTATCATTCCCACTTGAGAACTGCAATAAAGTGATCCACTCTCATCGAGTCTATTTCTTGAGGAAAGTGAATATTCATGTACGTGAATGTATGTGAACGATCATGATCCGTGGATATGACATCTATTAAATTAAAAGAGAGAAATTATATGTCATATCCACGGACTAGGGTCGTTCACGTACATTCACGTATGTGAATATTCCCTGCTCTTTGTTTTCTTTTATGTACAAAGTGCTTACGTGAAAGTTAAATTTTATTTTTTATTTTTAATAAATAACCATTGAGTTACCCTATAATGGATTTTGGGAGCCCTCTTTCTTGAGGGTAGCTTATCTATGGTAAATCAGTTTTTACCTAAAATAGTTTAACAAAGTTCCTTACAAGGGTTTAAATATATTTAAATTAAAAAAAAAGGCCTTCAATCTTATTATTTTGTTTATTTGGTTAAAATAATAGTCATACTGCTCCCACATGTGGGAGGCTTTTTAGTCCATCCCTATCATATAGCAACTCTAACGTAGGTTATATAGGTTACATGGTTGGGGGCAATGGGCATATCAAATTTTGTTTGTCTATCTCAATTCTCAACCAAATGCCCTATTATCTTTGGAGTTTTTTTTTTTTCCTTTTAATTTATGCACAAACTTATGATCTTACCTGAAAATTTCCTTCTACACAATTTTTATCTAGAAACATATGGAATAAAAAAAAAAATCTTATCTAATAAAATTAGTATAAGAAATTAGATCTTCCTACATTGTAACCTTGAAAATATATGGAGCCTTAAGAAAATATAACTTTCAATTTCAAAGTGGCCGAGCTACATGGGCCAAAGAGTGAGTTAGTGTTATGTTCAGCTCAAATGCACTCCAACCCAAACATCACTCGGAGTTAATTGTGTCAACTCAACCTTCAACAATAACATGGCCCTTTTTTTTTTTTTTTTTCCGGAAAGGTGTCTGTGTGTGTGTGCGCGTGCAAGTACTGCTCTAGATTGTAAGGTGATCCTACCATTGATTTTTAAAGAATACCTTGGATTACCTACATATCGAATTTTATAAATAATCGCAATCATATTATTACTATCATGTCAATTTATGCTAACATCATAATTGAACCCACATATAGCCAAAGCATACTTTCTCTTTTAGGTGAATGAAAAATATATTCAACAAAACCATTAGGGTGGAAGAATTACATCCAAAAATGAGATAGGGATTTTCCAGCTAGAATACAATGTGCATGACAGTTCCTATCATTATCTGAGACTGTGGGAATGTAGGGGCCAAGCCTCCCCTTGACCTCAAAACCAATAGACTCTCAAATTTGATGA
Organism: Macadamia integrifolia; assembly: GCF_013358625.1. NCBI lineage: Eukaryota > Viridiplantae > Streptophyta > Magnoliopsida > Proteales > Proteaceae > Macadamia > Macadamia integrifolia. The sequence continues at coordinate 5,000,683 of NC_056562.1, read as the reverse complement.
TATGGCCTCTACTTATCCGTCCATCTTCTAAGGTTACTTTCATATCATACGGGATACCACAAGATCAATAGTCACAACAAGTTTTCCCACTGAATGATCAATGAAGAACTAATCCAACATCATTCATGCTCAAAGTCTGGCATTACTCTTAGGCTGGACAACATAGTTTGAAAGGCAAGGGAGAGGGCACGTGAAAGCATAAATACTTTCAATTATACTCGTATGTTAAATTTTGTGGACCGCTTCATGGATACAATCCATTATGTGTCAATGAAGATTTTTTTCTTTTCTTACATCTTAATATATTAAACTATGAAAAAAAAATATAACTATTTTATGCATTGGATAGATAGGGGACTCTATTGATTGGCCATTTATCAATTTCCATAACCAAAACCAATCATATGGCAAATTGTGTATAAGATTATTAATGTTTAAATCATTCCAAGTGTTGATCACTAATTGACTTGTATATTGTCTATATGTGATGATGGTTTCTAACAAAAAATAAAAATAAAAAAATCACATGAATAGAGAATATTTTCAACATCATCCCCACAAATTATGGGTGCTGCACTGCTACTTGATCAGAGACATAACTGGAAGTCTTGAGTAAGTTGTTATCTAGCTACTTCCTTCCCTGCCTATCCAAAAAATGGAAATAATAGCTGTGTCCAAGATTATGAAAGTGTAGAAAGCATATGAACTTATTGGAACCTCAGCTTTTGGAACCTTAAACTGTTACTCTTGGAATCTTAAGCTATGAATAATAAACTGTTAAAAAACCTCACTAGAAGTTCACTGCTGGTTATCATGTAGTAAGAAAAGGTGGACATGTGAGGGTCTATATTCTAAGGGGAAAAAAACTCTCAATGGCTCAAATATTTGCCACATGTTTAATTGAATGCATCATAAATATTATAAGAATGAACGGAGGGTATTTGATTGAATTAAGTTCTGAAATTTAACGAACTTGGTACGAGTCGTAAACTCGGACATCCTAATTTTGACTCCCACTAGGCACACCTTGGGTCACTCACACGAGAGTGTTTAGTGCTTTTCACTGCTTTCAGTGAAAGTTGAATGATTCTCATTTAACCTCGTTATGAATAGGTCCATGCAGCTGTGGGATCAGTATGAGCCCGTGGGATTCGTCAGATAGAAGGCTTGGATACCCATCGTTAGCCCAAAAAAAAGTCTAAAACTATCATTGTCTATCCAAACATCAGAATTGTCACATCATCTTACCATGAGATTCAAATAGAGGACCCGTGAAGTCTAAACAAAATTATCCCATGTCGTAGAGAATTTTATATCCATCTCAGTGGAAAAATTTGAGCCTAGTCTGAGTCTGTATATATATATATATATATATATAATCTAATAATAATATAACATTTTAGATGATTTTGACCCGTATATATTCAAAATTAATTATAAAAATACCATAAACTTAAACACTACCTTGGAATATAGAATATAGGGATATTTTTTTCCTTGTGGATTGTAAGGGTTTCTCTGTAACTTGTAGAACTAAGAAAGATAAAAAAAATGAAGGTCATTCCAGTCTGAGGCGTTGATGGTCCAAAGTCCTAAAAATTAAACTTAATTGGGTCTTTGATGAATTGTATTGATAGATAATGGAATGGAAGTATGGAACCGATAAGAGTCTCATGCGGGTGCTAATGCTATGACGACCGGAATTGGTTGCCTTTGTTTATACGTTAAAACTCAGTAGTAAAAAGCCTACAGCCAATCTGATCGGACCAAGTCCCATGCATGCACCAGGCTATCTTTTTCAAAACCACTATTCAAAACTACCAACTAATACTATTAACCAATTCCCATTACACCATCAGACCTCTAGGCCTTGTGGTCCATCCAATCTCTCTCTCTCTCTCTAGATCTCTCTCTCATTTCAAACTTATTTCTTATCACTCATCTCCCAAAGAGGAATGCTCTCTCTCTCTCTCTCTCTCCTTCCTTTTTACTTTCATGGCAAATCGTTTCAAAGAAACATAGTTGGAGTGCCTTCGTTTACGAAGCTCTTTGATCATATGTATCTTAATCTCAGGAAGACTTGTGGGGCTGGCATTCTTTGAAGGAAATATTTTTCTTATACACGTTTCTATCTAATAAATAATAAATAATTCGTTAGAAAAATATAGGAAGCCATCCAAGGTCAATAAATAGAAGTTTTCAAGTAATAAGAGTAGGGAAAAATTTCCTTCACCAGTGGTTGAACCATAGGATGATCGAGATATGACCCCCCCTCTTCCCTAGTGTCTAGGGTTACATGATGAACCACGGAGGGCCTTAGGAAAACTTGGTCCAAAAGATTAATATAATGAACAACATGAAAACTTAAAACTTGGAAAACTCTAGAGACTCTCAAGTGCCTCTAGAATGTGTAGTACGTCACTTTTGGTTGTCATTTGTCTTAATTTTCTTGCCTCAACTATAATACCTCTCCAAAGCATGATGGGGCTATCTCTTTTGTCAAAAAATTAGCTTTTTGGATTATTAAAAAGAGAATATCTATCCCATCCTCCATATATAGCCATGATGTCTAGACTCTTATGTAATGTTATTTTTCTGTTTCTTATCAGAAAAAAAAATGTGTAATACCTCTCTGAGGCAGACCATTTTAGTCTTTAGCTATCATTCATGCCTTGTGGTCTTCATAATGACTCTGCAGTGTTTGATTTCAAATCTGATTAGTTTATTCTTTAACTTAACACAATTGCATATCTATTGGATGTATTATTATTATTATTATTATTATTATTATTATTATTATTATTATTATTATTATTATTATTATTATTATTATTATTATTATTATTATTATTATTATTATTATTATTATTATTATTATTATTATTATTATTATTATTATTATTATTATTATTATTATTATTATTATTATTATTAATTTGATAGTTAATATCAATTTGTTGCAAAGAAAAGGAAAAAGAAACCTAAAATGGACCAAATAAGAGAAACAGCATTACTTCAAGGACATGCCCATGAGGAGGGGAAAAATCGGCAACACTACAATGACAATAGCATAGTCAAAAAAATTCACATGAAAAAAAAAATCAACTCCTCCTAGAGTTGGGACCATGAGAGTTGTACTTCCCATTTTTGGCTCAAATAATAATTTCGTTCAAACCTTTTTCCCTTGATAAGGGCTCCCTTCCCTTTCACATTATTAGATGAGCTTTTGTTTTGGTTTTGTTCTGAACTATCCTTGCATTCCATCCACTCCAAATATGTCTTATAGTGGCACGAAGTGCAATCTTAGCTAAGGTGTCTATTATAGGTCCATGGGTTGCATAAGGGGTTGAGGTGGGGTCAAGGGAATCGGAGGGGGTTGCCACAGGTGAGAGTGGAGGTTTTTTTTTTTTTTTTAAACCAAATTAGTTTTAGAGCCCTAAAAGTCTTTTATTTATTTTAAAAAATGACCTTTAGAGATGGTAGAAAATTGCTACTACAAGCTTCTCCCTTAATGAGTTTAGTGAATATATATATATATATATATATATATTTATTTATTTAGTGGGTGTAAAAATTGTTGCCGCTTAAAGATACATATATGGGAGACAAAAGAAAACAACCACATGGCAATAGTTACATCACATTTAAAGCCAAAATTCTAAACATGAAAAAATAAAAAAGCTGCCAAGAAAGATTTTAGCTATAGTTTCTTGACTTTTGTTGGCAAAGAATTCCATTGCTAAAGCCCTTATTTCCTATTGCGCATTATTTTCATTTTTCCATACGAGAAAAACAATTAGACTCAATTTTTCATTATATGATGTCAATGTGATGTTATTTTATTTTTAAAAAGACGTATCCGATGCACGAGACTATAATTAAGGAAAATAAAAATGATTGTCAATCCAATCTGGTCAGTCTCCGTTCGACTTAGTAGATGGTCCAACGTTCCAAAAATTTAATAGAAGAAGAATTTAGAATTCTACAGTTAGTCTGATGTGGGCGCTATGACCTCGTTTGGCTTACACATTAGAACTCATTAAAACATGAATGGAATGGTAAAAGCAATCCGCAACTGATGCTAGTGGTTTTCCAAAACCACTATTGGAAATATGACCCAATCCCAATTAGACCAACAGGGGTCAGTCCTCTCTCTCTCTCTCTCTCTCTCTCTCTCTCTCTCTCTCTCTCTCTCTCTCTCTCTCTCTCTCTCTCATTGGAGACTAGCTCTTAACAAATTAATGATGTGAGCAAAGTTCCATCTTTCTTTCATGAAATATGGGTTGAAGACTTCTATGTCTTGACCCCAAGAAGACTTGTAGTGGTCGGTTGGCATTCTTTGAAGGATTTTTTATTGTTCTTATAAACTTTCCAATGTAAAAAGTACATAACATATTTAATTGTTAGAAATATATTAATAATAAATATATATTCAATTTTAATGTCGAAATAGTCTCTCAATATTCATTAGACTACGTTGTTCTCACCTTTCTGGACCTTGTACATGCTGGAAATAGTTTTGTGCACTGGATGCATCTTTTTATTTTTATTTTTTATTTGATTTTAATAAATTGGAGTTTTAAGAGGAGGTGGACAATTTAAAACTTGGAAAACTGTAGAGATTTTCAAGTGCCTGATCTAGAATGTATTGATGATCCCTTACCGGTCATTTTCGTTTGTTTACTTGGTCACTCAATTGTAATACCTAGCTAGCTCCCTTAGGTAAGGCAAAGGCCACTTTAATTTAGTCTTTAGAATGTCATTCATGTATGCCTTCTGGTTTCCTTCTAGACTAAGGATATAAATGAGGCGAAAGATGGCCTAGGTCCCTAGTGTCTAAATTCTGTATTCCTTGCCGTAATATGATTCCACATCTAAATATCTAATGGATTTTTCTTTTGATGTAATTATTTATTGGGACACCAATGGGGTTAGTAGCCTAGTGGTGAAAATGCCCTCAACCCATCACCGTTCTGGGGGGCTATGATCACTACCATGGAGCACTGTTTTTATTTATCAAAAAAAAAAAAAAATTATTTATTAAGACAAAGTTTTTTGTCCGAAATTGGCCTCAAGGCCATAGACACAAGGGTACAATGATCATCGTATCCTTCTTGGGGTGTGCCCATGTGTCGCTATCGGACAAAAATCACTTGCCCTTATTTGTTCACCAAGTTTTTTTTTTTTTTTTTGAGTGACCCGGATGCTAGGATCCTTTGCTCATATTATTATTATTATTATTATTATTATTATTATTATTATTATTATTATTATTATTATAAAACAAAAAAAGGGAGGTCCCCTACCTCCATCTTGTAATGGTATATTATTTTTTTAGGGGTAAAGATCACTACCTTGTCGTGCATTGCTACATCTAGACGCGGGAGGTGGCAACAAGATCACTCTACCCCTAGTTGGATGTATGTGCATATCCCATGGTCGGTCCTTGTGCTAGTGCAATGGCCATGCAACCAGATAGCAATCCCCTATCCATTGTTTTATGGGTAAGAGAACGCTAACTACCCCGTTGGTGTAGGTACACCCCAACGTGCATGGCCAATGGGAAGACATGTGCAAGCATCTTCAACATGGAATAACATAATATTTTTACACCCATTATGTCTAGGCACAAACACACGCAAGTGGGGCATGATTCTTTTCTTCTTTTTTATTTATTTAGAGAGACATTGCGGGTCTCTCACTTTTGTGAGAGGGTGAGAGGGCGTTCACAAAAATTCGTATGCGGACAGCGTGCAAATCTTTTGCCCTAATTTTATACATCACCTTGAGAGAATAACCAATGTACTAATAGAGATTTGAAGTGATTCACCGTTATTGAATCCAATTACCAATCATTGAGAAATTTAAGAAATGCAAGAAATTGAGATTTACTTTCAAATCATCTCCTATTTCCTATTCGCACCCGTAGGACCGAATAGGAAAGCTTGAAACCAATCCAGACAATTTTTAAACGTGTTGGGTACAAGCCCAGCCCGATTAACATTAGTTCTCAGTGGAAGGATGCTACTACGGGTGTTCGATCGATTAATAGTCCAACATGTTTAAAACCCGTTTATAATTCGTTTAGAGCCATTTTATAAATACCAACACATTTAAAGCCCGTTTAGAAACAAATGTTTCAGTGGCTTGTATAAAACCCATTTAGCCCGATTATAGGTAGTCTGATTAAAAACCGGTACCCACGATTACTTAAATGTGCCAATCATGATGCAAGATCCTATAGTGAGGAAATCCGATCATAGACGACCAATTGAAACCCCTATTGATGTGAATACCGATCCCCTTTCTAAGAAATCAACATGAGTGGATGGTAGACATTTATCTAATGAAAAAAATTATAAGGTGCAAGCCCATAACGTAAGCATTTATGTTGAAATAAGAAAGACTGGGCCAAATTGTGATTCGTCCAATTTCAGGCCCAACACTATTAGCTTGATGAGGGATCCACACAAAAGCCCATCACGTAATCATTTTGTTTAAACTTTAAACTATAAAATAGATTCAGATTTTTAATTTTGGAAGAAACACTACCCTCGAACTTGTACCTGTGCCTAGAGTCCTAGACACAGTGGGTGCTAAAAGATCACATCAGCTCTCCTTGAAGATGCTCTCGTATGCCCTCTCATTAACCACGTCCATTGATCATATACCTATATCATAAGGTAGAGTTCTCTTGCCCCATTTAATACAAGCAACAAGCCCAACAAGCCCTCTTATGGTTACGATGAAATTGTTCTATACCCAGAAAAAAAAAAAAGGTGAAATTGTTCAAAACTTTATGTCAATCTACAAAGGTACAATATAAGTAATTCAGTAATTACGACCTTTAGTTGGAACATTGTGTTTGAGTTGAGGCCCAAATTTTCGTGTGCATAATTTATTGAATAGGAAGTTGCCCCAGGCCCAGACTAGGGGCCGGCCCACAATATTATTTCCCATCCCTCATGCCACGGAAGATTTGAGGGAAGAAAGTACCAATTATAAGACCTTAAATCATTGAGAGTATAATCCTACTCTTGTATAATGACTTGAGTGTGGTTCATGTCGTACGGATTGATCCACATAGATAGAATTCATCATAAGATTTTACTTGGGTAGATTCTATCTATGTGGATCAATCTCTACGAGAATGGTTCTCGTACAAGAACCTGAGCTGTTCTCTAAAGTCTTTGACCCCCCATAATTTTCATTCTATAATTTTTTGGGTGGGAAATAAAAAGGGAAAATTAAAAGATTACTCAAAATTAAGTTTTAATTTATCAAAATACCTATTCAATCTTTCCTTCAACATATTTACTCAAAACAAACATTAGTATTGCAAAATTACCCAAAACAGTGTCCCTCATCTTTTACAATTCATTTTACATTTTTACCCTCATTTATTTCTCTCATTGGCTTTCTCACATCAACGCTTCTATTGCACCTCCATGGCAGCGGTGGCAGCCACTCTCTTTTTCTCTCTCTCCCCCCTTTTTCCCTTGCCCCTCTCTCTTGCCCTGCTCGACCTGTTCTCCCTGCTATCTCTGCTAGAGAGGTTTTCAAACTCGTTGTTGGAGAGGCATCCTGAAATCGAGACATTGCAAGCAAAGAGAAGGTATCACGAGAGATTGCCAATGAGGGTTGCAATTCCCAGAGGAGGAAGAGATGGGAAAATAGAGGCTAGAAAACTAACGGTGAGGGAAAATTATCACATCATAAAAAACAAGTCCGGTTTCTCTCCAGCAACACTGGTTAATCGACACTTTGCCACCTCCCTAGTCCAACCCACCCTTCCCTGTCCTAGTGGCCACCCCACTATTCTACCTCTAGAGTGCAACCACACCCTCACCTTGCCCCTACCTTTCCCTCCTTTCCCTGCAACCCCGCCATGTGCTTCCATTCCCTGCAAGAAACACATACATCTATGGGAACCCACCACCACAACTATTGCCCCTCTCTACCTACAAGCTTGAAAATACATGAGAATGGAGTAGTCAAAGGAGCGTCACAGCTGAGAGTGATAATCTCAATTGGATGGTAGGCTTAGAATAATCACAATCAGGGGAATAGTTCTACACAAGACTCCCGCCCCTGTTTTCCCTTCTGTGCAACCGCCCCATTGTCGCAGCAACTTGACCCCTTGTCGCATCACCTCCCGATTCACCACCATGCCAACACACCTCGCCATCCCCCTCGCGTGATTTTCCTTGGTCGGGATGGCTTCTGCTAATACTACAGAGAAGAAGGAGAGGTAGTGGTTGAAAGAAAGAGAGGTTGAGAGGGGGGGGTTAGAGAGCAGGTTGTCGATGAGTGGGTTGCCATGTGAGGGTTGCAGCGTTTTACCTTCGCTTGTCATGAATATCACGTGAGTAACCAAGGAGGTCAAGAAGAGGGGAAAAAAAAAAAAGGTAGTGTGGAAGTGCACTGTTTTCCCAAACTCAATTTGGGTAGTACTATAATACCCAAACTCAATTTGAGTAATTTTGTTCACTTAAAGATTACGTGAGTAATTTCGTAAATGAAAACCCAATGTTGGGTAATCTAATAATTTTCCCTAGTTTTTTGATTGCGCAATTCTGTGCTAATATGGGGCCAATGAGGATATACTTTACATAAGTGTTACAAGCCATCATTGATAGTTTATAGAGTATTATATATAAATTGTTGTTCCTTCTCCTGAATTTGCAGACTTAAATACAGATAATGTTCTTAAAATAATTAAAAGAATTGGGAATAACGTCCATGGCCAACAAAGAGGGAGACTGGGCTTTGTCAAACGTCTTTTTTTTTTTGGCTAGGAATCAGGATAATGATAGAAGAATGTATATGATAGACACGTTATCCCTAAGAGAGAGAAAAAAAAAAAACCCTAACCAAAGCTAGCGTTTCCTCCAACTTCAGTATTACCACCAGCAGAGAGAAAAACCAATCAAAACAACCAGGTAGTTACAAGCTTAATGGTCAATACACACTTCTGAGAAAAGGAAGATTAAGAGCATATCTGAGGGAGAATTCCAAATAGTAGATGGGAAAACTGAGGATCCATGCTGTGCTGAGCTGAGCTGAGCTGAGGATCTCTCCAAATAGAAACTTTCCATGGAAACAAACGCAGCTTCAAGCTACATACATCGGGCAAATAATTCCAATACTAGGAATAGGAATTCTTCTATTCCACTTCTTTCCATGACTACAGAATTCCCATTTAGGGCTCACCCCAGATGTTATGAACAGTACAGTACATATATAGAATTCAAACCTTGAATTAACTAAAGCTTATGTCCAAAAGATTCAGATCTGTGGCTGAAACTTCTCTCACTTAGACGTCCAAATGATTTCTCAATGATAGTCTCAAGGATTGGTTTCCATGACTTAGATCTATGACACATTTTATCATCATCTCCATACAAATCAAGAGGAGACTTATTCTGTTGTGCCATAGTAGTATTACTAACTCTTTCTGGTGTTGAACTGCTTCTTTCCATGGAAGGTGAAAATGGATTAACCCTCTCTTTTGTTGACTTGCTTCTTCCCAGCTTAACTTGTTTTGGGGACCTGCTAGGAGTATCTGAACCGCCGAGTTTCGCCGCCGCGGTCAGGCGGTTCGACAAAAATATGCGGTCGACCGGAGAATTCTCGGATTCTAACACAGAGAAGGGTAATATGAAGTAGAGTTGCCCCAACTGAAGTTGGGTATCAGGTGGAAGAGTTTTTGAGGATTTGAAAGATACAAGTTGTTCTGAGGTACAAACGAAGTGCTTGGGTGGTGTGCCGGTGAGTTCATCCACACTGATCGGATTGGTAAAGTCTTCTACATACCCATTGAGGTGAACAACTCGTATTCCATGGAAGGAAGAAGATGGTTTGTAAAATAAACAGCAACTCAAACCCATCTCTCTCTCTCTCTCTCTCTCTCTCTCTCTCTCTCTCTCTCTCGTAGAATAGATGCACAAACATATATGAAGAATAGGCTATTTATAGAGATACTAAGGTGGCCTGATATAGGGTGTGGGCATCTTTTTAATACTTTGTTTGGGAAGAGGTTGGGTATATTTTGGAGCTAGAGGTCCAATCATTGGGAGGACTAGAATAAGTGGGGCATATAGACTTTTTCAAGAGGATGACAATAGAGATAAATACAGATTTGGGTATACTAGCCTACACCCAGCTTTTTCCCCTTCTTTTGTTATATGGATATATAGGTTTAGATTTAAAAAAAGAAAGGATACATATATGGGTCTAGCTGGTTATGTTCTTTTAATGGGTTTATTATATTATGAGAGAGGAATATTATTATATTATGACATAGGAATAGACATGCCTTTCATGTGTGATGATATAGTGGGTGACAATAATAGGGCGTAGGACGAAGCATCGTATAGGAAAGGTAGGAGCTCATTTCAAAGGGAGAAGCTAGAGAGAAAGAGAGACATAGAGGGCACTAACTAATTTTCGAGTTTAATAACACACTTGGACCTATCAAGTAGTATGTGGGTTTGACTTTGCCAGGTATTTAAGGTGGTTATAAAAACAAATAAATATTCAATGCATTTTACATGTAGAACACTAATTTTATGTGTTTGCGGATAGTGTCTCTTTCCTTTGTACGAGTTATGACTAGAAGAAATTGTTATTTATTTATTTAAATTTTATTAGCTTTGTAAGGTGTCTAAGGTTATAAAAGCATAGAAAATTTCAAATAATTCTCAAACTTTTATTCTATGTTTATTTCACAATTGACAAGTATTAGCTTGGGGTTTTCAAAAGCTTAATAAAGGCTGCAATTTGCTACGAGAAATTAGGGGCTTAGGACACAATTAGTAAATTAATCATCCTCATGATCAAATGTATCAATGAAGAATAAATTATAGTGTTTTTATTGAAGATTATGATATTTTTAGCATTTATATAGAAATATTTAAGATATGTAATATAGTATGTACTTATATTATTTATTTCAAATTTATGTTGTAAAAAATGAAGTAATGTGAACAAGACGCGGAATGATAAAAATAACGCACTCCCAGCCGTCACTATTGATCTGGGGAAAGTCATAATGTATGCAATCTTTCACTTACTTCATGGAGAGATTTTTTCTCGATTCAAACTTATGAGGAGCAACCTTAAATAAAGATAAAAATAATAATAATTTCATTTTATTATTTTTTTCAGAGATAAAGGCAACTGTATATACGAACATTAGGATAGCCTAATGGTGGTAGCTTCAGCTTGTGGAGTCGCACCCAGGGGAGGAGGTCGTGGGATCGAATCCTGTCGTACGCATTCTGTGAGTGTGTGTGTGTTTTCTTATTTATTCTATACCCACCCGTGAGTTGCCCAGATGGTTAGGGCGAACTGGGGATTGTGTGGATTAGGCGCACGGTTTTAGGTTCGATTCCCCATCTGTGCATCTACGATTCATGGCGGTGGGTTGTTGTGTTAGTCTCCCCGAGGATTAGTCGAGGTGCGCGTAAACTGACCCGGACACCTTGGTTAACAAAAAGAAAAGGCAATTGTATATCTATATATTTGGAAAATGCTAAATACTTAATTATGAGCATTGTTTCTGAAATCAAATACTTATGCGAATAATACAAAAAGCGATTAACTATAATTAGGACACGTACCAATTTTAGGAAAAAATTAGGATAAGACTATAAGTTAAAAATTGCAAATAATTCAGGAAAGTTTTCGTTTGTGACTAATTCAGCTTGAATACAAATCAATGCAAAATATTGAAAAAAAAAATTAAAAAATTAACTGTTTCAATTTTTGTATATTTAAAAAATAATTTGAGAAACTAATAATACTGCCCTTTTTTTTTTCTTTTTAAACAGTAACCCATGGACCTAGTATCTGGGGGATTTATGACCACAAATGGTGCACGTAGGAGATATTACAGCGATAGTATTTTATTTTTTCTCAATTGACATTGGGGGATCCAATCGTTTTCCTTCTCTGAATCTTTATTAAGCTTAAAAAGTAATTATTAAGCATTTAACAGTTTAGAAATGTGAAAAAAATACCTAAATTGAATATATAAATATATATTTTTCAATAGTCCACTTTTTTATTATAAAAAATTCCGGAATCTTAATTTTACTTGAGTAGATGGCCCTAACATTTTTGTGCATAACAAACTCAAATGAAAGGATTTTTTTTTCTTTTTGTGTGAAAGAAAAAATTAAATGCAAATTAATGAAGGGATCACCCATGAGTATATCCCTGCCAATTGGAATTCACAGCCAAGAATCAATTAAGCTGTATTAATCACTTATGGGTGATGTAATCACTGCTCAAAAAATAAAAAAATTTCCCTTTTTTTTTTTCCACATTGACCTCCAATCTTTTATTTTTGAATTGGTCAGTTGAGTTTAATGGGCGGCAAGAACTTGCATATCATCAGTTGAAAGGTCTCATTAGTATAATAATTTATTCATAATCTGTTAGGTGAGGAAGGGTTTTAAACTTTGAATATACATAATCTTATCTTTCTGTGTTTCTCCTATCTTAATTTGTGGAAAATATTTCTTATATTATTTGAAATCATTTATTTATTCTACTGCTCGCTTGACTCCAATGGATGAATAAAATGTGTCCTATCTCGGATGGCCACGTCTTGTCTTTGGTATGTAAGATGATATGGCCTATTTTTTTTTATCCTTGGCTCTTTGATCTTTGTAATCAGATTATCGAGTGCTACTCATGCCCTCCCTACCAATAATATTTCTTTTTATAAAAAAATAAAATAAAACAAAATAAAATCTTTTTTTTTTTTGAAAAATCTCCCGCATTTGTCAAATGGTGTATGTAGTATATCCAAACAGGGAGGATGCGTGTTGAAAGAATCATTCTTATAAATTTAATCAATCTTTACACACACAGAGAACTACTTAACCAATCTTCAAAAACCTATATTAAGTGTTGACCAATATTGGCAAGGTTCTTAGTGTTGGATATCGACATGCACTAGGCCCTAGTGTGTTTCTAAGATGCACATCCGATATAATTTTATGCTTTTCATGTTGAATAAAGTTTATTCGACATTGAGTTCTAGGTATTTCAATCATTGTGGACTCTTATATTTTGCGAACCCACTACCACAAGGATTCAGATCATTTCCATCCTTTGAGATACCAACGCAACGTCTAACGGTTGGGAGAACCCATGTACACAATTCAATACACAACTGCACAACCCAAGTCCTCCTAGCAATCAATGCACTGGGCATCATAGCGACTAGAGAGGATTTGATTCCCTACCACAATGTGTAGTGGATAACTCTTGCGAGTCTAAAAGCTTTTTAGATTCATTGCTTGACCGCCAAGAATACCCCTTAATGTGTTAATGATGTTTTCACTACAAACTTGATTGGCCCAATGGATTTTCCCCCTTATTGGGCCATTCATCTTCAACAGCCTAATCCTTAGCCAAGATTGACAGTTTTGAGATGGGATTGAGTCATTTTTTCTTTTTTTTTTTAATCATAAAAGGTAGAGAAAATCGCCTCCACCATGCGAATATTATTTAAAAAAAAGTGAAAGAAGTCTTTCCTACTATTAACCATAGTAGGCTGAACAAAGAATAAAAATGGCATCGAGTCCTTAAATAGGCTAATCTCTTACATTTTGAGGGGTATTTGACAAGTTGAAGGGCCTTCAGATAGAGCTACCAAAACCCTAACTTCTCATTCAAGTTTGAGTGTGCATTGAGCAATTGTTTGGGCTCTTTTAGAGATCTCTTCACAGGGTCACTGGTCTACCTTATCCTTTTTTTTTTTTTAATTTTTTTCTTTTACTTTTCATTGTCACTATGTGGAGGAGCTGTATGCTAAACACTCTCTAGGTAGTGATTGCATAATTCCATTTTGGGCTTTAGCTTCAACTTTGGTGTTGTTGGAGTGATATTCAATTTATGGGCAGAAGAACTTTACCAATCCCACGTGTACACATAAGTACTGAAAGAGTTTCCCAAGCAACCAACTTCTGATAGGGTTTTCTACATAATTTGCCCTTTATGTGGGCTCCATTTGAAAGATAAAAAAACCAAAACTGGCTGCCTGACCCAATAAAGAGATTATTACATCTTATTTAGAGGTTTAACCCAATTCAAATTTGCCAAGTGGCAAAGAAAAAGCATTGAAATGGAAATCGGGTCTAGGCCATGCACAGATACTTTTTCCTAAAATAGTAAAATCTGATTACATATACATTACTGAAACGTAGTGAACCACTATATTTGGAAATTTATTGATGAATTTATTTAGGAAAAAATATATGATTAATCACTTTTGGGTTTTCTCTTACAAAATTACTCACTTAAAATTTAAGTTAATAAAAATATTGAAAGTTAAATTTGAATTTACAAGACTATCCATCTCAATTAATAAAAATACCAAAAATCAGGTTTGGGTTTACAAAACTACCCAGACATAGTGATTCTTCATCTTCCACCTATAATCAGTGAATTAGGTATTTTTTATAATTGAAACCTTGAGTGAGTAGTTTTATAAATCCAAACTCAATTTTGAATATTTCTGTTAAGTGGGTAGTTTTGCAAATTAAAACCTAATTTTGGGTATTTCTGTTAATTGAAACTTTTGAGGGGTAGATTTGTAAAGAAAACCCAGAAACGAATAATCATGTAATTTTCCCATTCATTTACGTGGTCTCCTTAGATGGGGGACGTACCTGAGCGTTAGATTGGAATCAACAAAGCATCCATACCCCACCTTAAGTGAACGGTTAACAAGGGCTCTTCCCATTACGCGAAGGAAAAGGTATAGAGCATCCTCCTAATTAAGATAGGTTAGAACTTGAAAATTGTTAAACGCCGTCTGCAATCAATCCTTACTCCATGAGAACTCTAAACGGATGAAGTTTCTGTATCTAATTGTGAAGAACAAAGAAAGAGAAGAAGAAGAAGAAGAAGGAAGAGAAAGATGCCAAGAAGAAGAAAAAGGGAGACACCAAAATCCAAAGATGAGTTGCCAGAAGAGCCCACCGATCAATCACCAGAACCCACAAACATACTTGGATTGAGGCCTAGAAATCTCGTAGGCCTTAAAAAGAAGCTTCAAGAAGATCCTTCCATTGTCAATGATAGAAATAATGTAGTCTCTCTCTCTCTCTCTCTCTCTCTCTCTCTCTATAATTAGTATCTTATATATACATGATAAGTTTATATTAGTGATCGATAATGTAACAAAAAAAGTCTTTGAAAATCTGTTTTCTTTGATTGGGTTTCTGTCAGAAATGCTCAATTACATCTGAGATTGGTGGGTTGTGCTTTGTTTTTCATCTTATACATTGATGTTTCATTTTCACGGCTTTCTGTTTAACTTGGACTGGAGAGTGTGTGATTGTAGTAGAAGATGTATCTTCCCCCCACCCCAAGAGAGAGAGAGAGAGAGAGAGAGAGAGAGGGTGGGATAAGGCTTTGTTAAGAAACATATAACTTGAATATTGCTATTCATGTCCATTGTGCTCAATCTTCAGGTTCTTCATTCATCCTTGGATAATATTAAAGCTTGAAAACTTGTGCTCTCTTTCTAGGATTGGACTGTCAGAGAATGAATCTTTTGGGGGGATGTGATTCCTTTGATATGTCAAAAACCATGTGACACTAAGAAACTTGAACAATATTGGAATGAAGATTACCAAATGTGTGAGATGTGAAGCCATTGGAAGAAAAATATTGAAATGCATAAACATGAGTGGATCATATGATCTTCCTATTAACTTTTATTTCATACCCAAAAGAAAAAATTAAGTTATTTGAGTGGGAGTCATTAGAGTAACTTAACAAGAAATTGATCTTAGTTTATAGAAGAGAAAAAGGGTGATAGGATCTGATATCAAATGGATTAGCCAATCACTAGTGTAAGATCTAAAACACAGGATCATGACATGGATTATGGAACATAAATAACCATAAACCAAATACAAAATGTAACTGAAGCCATGGAAACCAATGTTTGTTGCAACAGTGAAGGGACTTCTGAATTGCATTGTTGCTAGCTACTAAGGTATAGACTAGTCTTATTTATAGCTTAAGCCCCTTTAACCCATGATAGGAAGGCAATCTCTCTTTGACAGGATCCTTGAATATACTTGCAATATACCTCAAACCTAACTTGAGATTTACCTTACATATGGATTTCCTTATTGAATCCAATAAGATTAGCAATTTGATCATTTGGGAAACTTTTAACAAATAGTTCTAAAAGACTGATCTCATAAATTGTTCTTGGGGTATTTTTTGTAGAATGGGGAAACTCCCTTGCACATGGCGGCGAAGGATGGTTGCAATGAGGTGGCGCGATTTCTTCTTTGTCATGGTGCTTCAGTGGCAGCTAAAGATAATGTTTATTTCTTTCTCTATCTCTATTCAGTTTCCTCTTAACTAGACTAGAGGAGAGGTGTTTTATAACTTACTACATTGATGCAGAAAGGAGTGACTCCCTTGCACCTTGCTGTACTGTACTCACAAAAGGCCGGCGATTGCTTAATTGTGAGGACATTGCTTGACTACAATGCTGATTGTAGCGTCGAAGATAATGTATGTGCCTCACATAATTTTTTCAAATTTACATACATTAATTATAGACAAGTTGTATTCAAATTAAAACTGGTATCTACTAAGGCTACTGAACTTTTTTTCAGGAAGGAAGAACACCACTAAATCATCTTTCAGAAGGTCCAGAAAGAAAGTATTTGAGTGAGATCCTTCATAACCATCTTGGGAAACAAAGGAAAAGAAAAGCCAATGAACTATGTAGTGAGATGAGAGCTAAGATGGATGAACTTGAACAAGAATTGTCTAAAATTGTGGGTTTGCATGAGCTAAAAGTACAACTAAGGAAATGGATGAAGGGAATGGTTTTGGATAAGAAGCGCAGGGCCCTTGGTATCCAAGTTTCTACTCCAAAGGTACCTCATATGGCATTTCTTGGCAATCCTGGAACTGGTAATTGAGAGCATTCTATTTACCTTTAAGATTCTTTTTTTTTTTTTTTTTTGGGATAGATAATATCCTAGAGGCCAAATCAAAATTTATAAGAAATGGATGAGATGCTTAGATTGTCTTTTGATTTTATACTTAGTTTAACCCTTTCAATCTAGTAGGAGCATAAATGAAATGTTCACCAAAACTTATAAAACTTTCATTTCATGTCTAATCATCCTAATATGATAGCCCTATGTATATTAATATGAAAATATAAATGATCAAAGAACCCATAATAATTTTGAGCAATGTGACATATCTGCTAATAATTCCAATATATTCATAAATCTAAATTTAATTTACCATATTCTTAGGAAAGGACTGGAGTTGCTAGCTTAGATGTTTAATTGCAGAAAAAAATATTTCTTTTGGCAATCAATTGCATTAAATTGCTCACCTAGGAATGTAGATCTTTATTAATTGTAAATTTGTTAGTTATTTTTGGCTGACCGTATATTTTTTTTAATTAAAAGATTATGAATACCACTAAGGATTTAAAATTTTGAGAAATTAAATCCCTTTTAAATATTTTCTAACCCTAGGTTTTTATTTCTATTTTCTACTAATAATGTGTTTCTTATTTTGATCAACTACCTTTTATTAATTGCTAATAGATAAAAATTTCTTGTTTATTTTGTTCATCAGGTAAAACAAAGGTAGCTCGGATTCTTGGGAAACTTTTCCATACAGTGGGAATTTTACCTACAGATAAGGTAAAGGAAGTACAAAGAACTGATTTGGTTGGCGAGTATATTGGACAGACAGGACCAAAGACAAAGAAAGTGGTACGTCATAAAATTTGAATTTGAGGAGAGAGATAGACTCATAAATTAATCATTGTTTCATCATATTTTCGTCTTTTCTTGTCAGATTAAAGAAGCCGAGGGAGGAATTCTCTTCGTTGATGAGGCATATAGGCTGGTACCAGTGCCTTGTCAACGTACTAAAGACTTCGGATTAGAGGCCTTAGAGGAGATCATGTCTGTGATGGATAGTGGAAAAATCGTCACTATATTTGCTGGTTATACTAAACCAATGAAGGGCTTAATCTCCTCAAATGAAGGATTATATAGAAGGGTCACTAAATTCTTCTCTTTCCATGACTTCAGCTGTGAAGAACTAGCTCAGATCCTGCATCTGAAGATGAACAATCAATCAGTGTCAAGCTCACTATTTGGATTCAAATTGCACCCAGAATGCACCTTAGAAGTTGTGGAAGAATTGATTGAAATAGAAACGACAGTGATGCAGAGGCAAAAGATGAATGGGGGGTTAGTAGAGTTGATGCTAGTCAATGCCAAAGAGAACTTAGATCTTAGGCTTGATTTTGATTCTTCTGATGAAGATGATCTTAGAACTTTCACCATAGAAGATCTTGAAGTAGGTCTTAAATCACTATCTCAATTAGATTTCTTAGTCTAATATATTGATTCCTGTGATTCAAATCATTATTATGACAACCTCTTTCAATCAATAGAATTGGAGCAAAGCCCTTCAACCGATTGGTCTAACACCATCATCAATGATCATACTGAACACGCAATATATATTTGAGTACAATACTGTAATAATGATCCCTCCCAAACCCCGTAGTAGCGGGAGCCTTGTGCACTAGATTGCTCTGTTTTTTACTACAATAATGATTCCATTGTAAGTGCAAGCCCGAGAGAAAGAGAAGAGGACTTACAGAGCTGGCCATGTGACAAATAGTGAAGCACTCTATGCTTTACTAGGCATTAGGCATAGTGATGAGAAGGGAATCCTTTCGGAAATTGATTACATAGTGGGATAGCCTAGTGAAAGTTTATCACTTAGTAGTTGATTTAGGCAAGCGACCAAACAAATTTATTGCCCTAAAAAAAAAGAAAAAAGTTACATTAATTTTTTATTTTGGATATTAAATTTTAGGGAAAATGCTTGCATAACCATATGTGTCTCTCTCTCCTCCTAGTTCTAGAAAAGTTGACGGCATTCCTAACATCCTCCTTAAATTTTAATTTGCTATTTCATTCTGTCCAATTCATCCTCTCTTGGGTTACCTAATAGTACAAGATTGGGTTTGGTAGGTAACCTCGGATAGAGCCTCAGAGAACAAGGATCCATTTAGTCGATCTCATTTACTGACTTCCAACATTGGGTTTGATAGCTAACCTTAGATGGAGCCTAGGAGAATAAGGATCTATGCAGTCGATCCCATTTAGTGATTTCCAACATTGGGTTTGGTAGTTAACCTTGGATAGAGCGTAGGAGAATAGGGATCCATGTAGTCGATCCCATTTAATTACTCCTAGGTTCCAGCTACTGCAACATATTGAACCCTCCTTAATCCTATCAGAAAGGTGCATCCTGGTTTAGGGTTAAGTTTCTTCTGTGTTTGGAAATAGTTGATGACTATGTTATCATTCTGACAATAGAGCGAGGATTCTTGTAGCGGACCCCATTTGCTAAGATTCGATAGGGAAGTCTGACTTACACGGGCACTCGTAGCTTTCTTTTACAATGTATCTGTATAATGGGTTTGCCCTGATTATAACTGAAATCTTCTCAGAAAAAGGAACCCATTTGAAATTAAAACCCTCGATGGTCCTTCTTCCCAGAAAATGAACACCACCGGACGTCGACGGCCATGCTACCTGTCAACAAAGCCTCCGCCAACACAGTGGCCGTTAACGGTTGTGCTTCGTCTTTGAGGTAGGAGAAAGGGTTTTTCCCATAATGTGAGAAATCTCAAACTCTAGCTGCTAAACAGTTGTAACTTTTTGAAAATCTTGGAAGAATTATATAATTTTTTTCTTTTTACTGTTCAAACCCAATTCCGAAAACCCTCAAATCTTGAAAGATGAGATGACGAAATCAACCCTAGTAACCGGGAAAAATTACATAACTACTACCTCTTCAAATCAAATCGTCGGCTTCCATTTCGATGTTTGTATGTTCTTTACTTCTTCATGAGGGAAGGAGTTGCAAATCTCATTCGTCTCTGTGAAACTTTCTTCCCCAATCGTTTCTTAATTCAAAATTTGACGATGACTTCATCTATCATTATCGCCAAAACCTTCTCTTCTTTTTCATCTCCTCGAAACTTACCCGAAATCCCAACACTTCAGAACCTCTTGAAAAGAGGTTTTAGTCCCACCCTCGAAGCCTTCAACCAATTCCTGGAGTTCCTCTCTGAAAACCAACGATTCAAATCTGTTCTTCACTTTTTTTCACAGATGAAGTCAAACAAAATAAGCGGCAACTCTTGTACTCACTCAATCGTGGTGCGGGCTCTACTTGAAGATAGGAGATTTGAAGAAGCTGAGCTTTTCGTGATCCAATTGGGAAAATATGGGTTTCTCTCCAGAAATGGTATATGGGATTCTCTAATTCAAAGCATCTGCGTTGCTGGAAAGAACCCAGAAAAAGCATTCTCTGTCTTGCGGGATTGCTTAAGAAATTGCGGTAGTTTGCCTTCTTTTTCTACTTTTTCTTTGTTGATTCACAGTTTTAGTTCTCTGGGTAAGATGGATAGAGCTATTGAAGTCTTGGAGATGATGACAGACGAGAAAATTGGACACCCGGTTAATAATTCCATTTGTAGTTCAATAATTTCAGGGTTTAGTAGAATTGGAAATCCTGAGCTCGCATTGAAGTTTTATGAGAAAGTTGAGAAAATTGAAACTTTTCGGCCTAATGTTGTAACATATACGGCTCTTGTGAGTGCACTTTGTATAGAGGGTAGAGTTAAGGAGGTTTCTAACTTGGTTTGTAGAATGGAGAAGGAAGGAATTGTTTTAGATGCTGTATTTTACAGTAGTTGGATTTGTGGGTATTTTATTGAAGGGATCTTACAAGAGGCATTTCAGAAGCATAAGTTGATGGTAGAGAGTGGAATAAAGCCCGATATAGTTAGTTACACCATTCTTATTGATGGGTTCTCAAAGGAAGGGAATGTGGAAAAGGCAGTTGGGTTTTTAAATGAGATGAAAATGGTTGGAGTGGAACCTAATTTGGTCACTTACACTGCAGTCATCCGCGGTTTTTGTCAGAAAGGGAAATTGGATGAGGCAATCAGTTTGTTTAGGAAGTTGGAAGCACTGGGAATTGTAGCAGACGAGGTAACATACTCGACCCTGATTGATGAATTGTGTAGGAAAGCAGATTTTGATCAAGTCTTCTGTTTGCTTGATGAAATGGAGAAGAAGGGGATTGGTACAGGAATTGTTACATACAACACTGTGATTAATGGTTTGTCCAAAGTTGGGAGGACATGTGAAGCGGATGAGATCTCAAAGAGAATATCTGGTGATAACTTTACATACAGTACATTGTTACATGGGTACATTGAGGAAAAGAATGTAGAAGGGATCTTGAAAACAAAAAGGAGACTGGAAGAGGCTGGTGTTCATATGGATGGAGTCATGTGTAATGTGCTAATTAAAGCATTATTTATGAGAGGTTTGGTGGAAGATGCTTACATGATTTTCAAGGAGATGCCAGAGATGGGTTTGCATGCTGATTCTGTTACTTATCACACAATGATTGATGGCTACTGTAAAGTTGGTAGGATCAATGAGGCACTTGAACTATTTGATGCCTATAGGACTTCATTGTTTCCTGATGTGGTGTGTTATAGTTGTATAATTCACGGGCTCTGTGAGAATGGCATGTTAGATATGGCAATCAAAGTATTTACAGAACTCATTGAGAAAGGTCTGTCTCCCAGTAAAGCAACCTATATGAAGGTGATAAGATCACTGCTTAAGCAAGGGAATGGACAAGGAGTTTTGAATTTTCTTCATGAGATTGAGAAATTAGAACCAGAAATATATGGTGACATATGCAGTGATGCTGTTCACTTCTTGTGCAAGAGAGGTTGTGCTGAGTCTGCATTTGATGTATTTATGATGTTGAAGAGGAAAAACTTTGGCGTGACAAGCAATTGTTACTATTCAATTCTTAAAGGGCTTATTACCAAAGGAAATAATTGGATTCAACAAGTGATGATGAATGCCTATCTTAAAGATTATGGATGGTCAGAGTTCAGATTTTGCAAGATTCTAGTTCGTTACTTATGTAAGAAGGATGTGGAACTAGCTCTCCGGTTTCTTGACAAGATGAAGAAAAAGGATATATGTGTCCTTGATCCATTCCCAGTTGTTGAAACGCTTGTAGAGCAAGGAAGAATTATAGATGCATATAAACTCATCATGGAAGTTGGAGATCAGACTCTTCTGAACATAGTTACTTATTCTATTGTGATTGATGGACTCTGTAAATCAGGATATCTTGATAAGGCCTTAGATCTTTGTGACTCCATGAAAAAGAAAGGAATAGCACCTAATATTGTCACTTACAATTCAGTGATCAATGGATTGTGTCGGCAGGGTTGTGTTATTGAAGCACTTAGGCTATTTGATTCATTGGAGAAAGTCAATTTGGTCCCGACTGATATCACATATGGTACACTTATCAGTGCTCTATCTAAAGAAGGGTTCCTACTAGATGCCAAACAGTTGCTTGAGAGGATGGTTCTGAATGGTTTCATTCCAAGTACACGTGTTTACAACTCATTGATTGATGGGTATTGCAAGTTCGGGTCAATGGAAGAAGCCATGGAGCTGCTTCTTGATTTGGAAAAAAGTTGTCATCGGCCTGATGCATTTACTGTCAGTGCTGTGATTAATGGCTGTTGCCGTAAAGGTGACATGGAAGGGGCCCTTGGATTCTACCTTGACTATAAAAGGAAAGGAGTCTTACCTGATTTGATTGGTTTCATTTATTTATTAAAAGGGCTTCTTGCTAAGGGAAGGATAGAAGAGGCTAGGAATATCTTGAGAGAGATGCTTCAGATCCAATCTGTTGTGGAGCTGATAGACAGAGCTGCAGCTGAGATTGAAACAGAATCAATAGGAAACATTCTTGTCTTTTTATGTGAGCGAGGAAGTATTCAAGAAGCCATCAGTGTCCTTAATGAAGTTGGTTCTCTGGTTTACCCTTTTGGGAGGAGGTTCGGTGCCATCGGTGGATCAGAAAAACTAGAGAAGCTACACAAAGAGGGCTTGTTTGATACTGTCACTGTGGAGTCTTTGACCTCCTCATGTACAACTGATTTGGATTTGGAATTGCTTGAGGTGGGGAAAGGAAATGGAATTGAGGATAATTTAATAAAAAAACACTTGTTTTCTGACTTTGATGCTTATTATGCCCTTGTTTCATCCCTATGTTCAAAGGGAGAGCCACAAAAGGCTAATAGAGTTGCAAAAGAAATGATTTTGTACTCGCAGAAGGGCTGTTGATTAAACTTCCAATGAAGTGTTGACTCCTGGATCAAGCTGCACTTTCTTTCTGAGGCTGCACTGATACTGTCCATAGGTATGTGCTATATACCTTGTTGAACTTCTTGCTCTCCATCCAGTTCAAAGCTCACTTCAGGAGGTTTGCACAATGTCACATGGGTAGGAGGATGTTAAAAGAAATCCTGGACTGCATGGACCCTCAAGACTTTGGATTCAAGCATCGGTAATACATTTTATTAACTTTAAGATGTGGACATTTTTTGTTTGTTGAATACATGATTTTTTTTTTTTTTCCACGAATATAATGAAAAGTTACACAAGGGATAAAATACCCTTTAAATCTACGAATGTTCATATAAAAATTACATTGGTAGTGTTATTTTATAAGCCTTATCAGTCCTGCCCTTTATCCATCTAATATCTGTTTTGACACCAGTGCTGTTTTGGGATTTCATTCCATTAATTCACAAACTGTGAAAGTTGTGGACATTTTTTGTTTGTTGAATACATGATTTTTTTCCCCCTGTTTTTCACGAATATAATGAAAAGTTACACAAGGGATAAAATACCCCTTAAATCTACGAATGTTCATATAAAAAATACATTGGTAGTGTCATTTTATAAGCCTTATCAGTCGTGCCCTTTCTTATCCATCTAGTATATGTTTTGACACCAGTGCTGTTTTGGGATTTCATTCCATTAATTCACAAACTGTGAGTTCCCACAATAAGCCTGGTTGGGTCAGTCTATGCTTATGCCTAGAAAGTTCGCTTGGATCTCTTACATCAGCAAATTGTCTAGGACCTTGTGCTGGTCTGTGGACAGTCAAATTATATTTACCAAATATCTTCTCACCTCTTACATGTTGGTTTCTACGATGATTAATTTTAGTTGCCATAATGTTTGTTGGAGATAGTGTCCAGATTAGCTCACAATCTGAGTTAAGCAGCTAATTTTGTATTTCTTTTTTTCTAAGTAAAATTTTGAGCGAAAAAAATAACCTATACAATGATGTTGTACAGCCAAAATAGAGTCCTAGAAACATAGTACACCTTATATATTTTGAGTTAACTCACAGGTATACAGAATTATCCCAACTGTCCCATATCTATAGTACTAGATTAAGGGAAGTGGGGTTCCTACTTTAATGTTTAGTATGTGAAGACAGCCTTTGTCCTTTTCCACCAAAAAAAAAGCAAGCAAATACATTTATTATCTTTTATAAATGAATTAAAGGGTAATTTCCTCATATCTCTTTTAAATCTCATCTGGTCAATCTCACCCCACACAAAAATAACTATTTACGATCAACCAAACTGTTAAATCAGCCTCCACTTTAAAATTTACTTTGCTAACTCCTCTCCCCACTCCACCCCCAAATTTCTTATCCACGTCCATTTCCTTATCCATTGGAAACCACCTCTCTCTCTACAATTGTCTCCCCCCAGAAACTAAATTATGTTTTCAATGCTGAGAAAGTATGAGCATTGGCTTATTAAGTTTTGGAAACCCATCATTTAGAGTATGACGACATAGCTTTCAACTTGGAGGACTTTATTATTGATAGATTTTGAAGACTCAAAACAGGGTTGAAGTCTAAGCCCCAAAGAGGGTTAGTAGGCCAAAATAGGCAATAGATCAATTAAGTAGATCCAGTCATATGGTCTGTTTGGAGTTCTTTTAGTTAGTTTCTTTGTTTACAAGATTGGATCCAAGTTAGTATTTGAGTTGTACTTTCTTTTATTTAGTTAGAGTTCAAGTACCATTAGGATAGTTGGTCTTTATATATGTGTCAATGTACCTATACAAGATTCAGAATTTAATGGAATGATTTAGATCCAAGTTTTGGGGAAAGGGTCCACTTCTATTTTGGGATTCTTCCAACTCCATTCCCCAACTCTGCTAGAGTGGGTCTCCTTAAGAGGCTGATCTCAAGATCCGCAACCACCCCCACCACCACATTATACTTGACCACCATAACTATCATATAGAGCTTTTTGGAATGATGTGTTGTAACCCGACAGCCACTAAGAGGGGCGGTGAATTAGTGAGTCTAATTCCGAACCCTGAATTGGCTTGATGCTGACTTGGCAAACCCTGTAATACCTGTCCATGTTCGTACACAGTTGTATACACACTCAGCCTCTCATAGGCACTTCCAAGTGTACACTCACTCCACATGTCATGCACTTCAAACAATATACAGTACAAACAAAGACCACACCTACAACACAGGGACTTTTATAAGGTTCAACAAGATGCCTATGTACCCGGAGTAGTGCATGTAAAGGCTTCATATCTACTCAATACATTATTTTTAAGTGCACCTACAGTTGGGAGCACCCACACCCAGTTTTTCCAACCTACAGCTAAGATGGCACATGCAGTGCCAGTACAAATTGCAACACCCATTGCAATGAAGCACCCACTCCCGATGCTTAGCACCCTCCAAGTACCCAGTACAAAATACACAATAAAATGGCACTTAGACACAATGCCCTACAGTCAAGCTTTGCCTAGCATGTATACATCAATCCCCTATTGCCATGGTTCAAGAACTCGAGCGATATCGTCGAAATTTTTCGCATTTTGACGGTATCCCATGACTTTGATACCATATAGCCTGTGACTTTTAAAAGTCACTGGTTTTGAAAGGTATCGACCGAAATTCTCACATTTTGACCGAAATGTGGGAAATTTCAAGTGGACCAATGGGTTCGACCCTTTGGGTGGAACCAACCTTTATAAAAACATGCTTAAATGGGAAACCAAGTGTTCTCATTTCAAAATTTTGACCCTCTCCCCCCCTTGTGCCCAAAAAACTTCAATCTAAGCTTGGATCTTGACTTTTGACTTTTGAGTGTGTTGAATGTTGAGACTTGAAACTTAAGAGATAACTCACAATTATGTAATATTATTGTTATTTTGGATCCTTTGCATTATGTTTTGTTTGTTTTAAACTTTTATTCATGTATTTCACAATTATGTACTAATGTAGATTGTAGACTACATATAATGTAGACTATGTACTTATGTAATATAATTTCAATCAACGACTCAAAGTACATTAGCAAACTTTGTTTCCCACAAGTATGACTTTAGATGTTTTTTCCATGAAACTAATTATGTGAATGTGTTAGAAATGTCTAAAATAGGACGTGCACAAAAAATCAGACAAAAAAAAAAACACATTTTGGGGGTCGAAACCAAAGTTTCCACCCAACTGGGAAAAATTCCCTGTTTGACCGAAATTTCGGTCTCCCCAAACATAATAGGAAAAATATGTAAATTGAATCCAGGGTTAGAGAATCTCACAACCGATTGTTTTTTATGATCTGGGAACCTCCACTAATCGCTGGAATCTCAACTTCTCTCAAGAGGAACTTGGTTGTTCGAGTGTTAACTGCAAGCATGTGCTCTCATTCCTCCTCTCCCCTTGTCTTCTTGGACATTGATGGACAATGAAACCATAGCTTGCTCTCTTCTCTTCTTTTCTCACTTTCTTGATGTGGAATCAATTCACCATTATCATAGCTCAACAACCTCTCAAGAGGGCTTTAATGGAGTAGACAAAGCCCCCCATAAACACATCTCACCACCTTCAAACAAACATACAAGGGAGCTTCTCTCTTCAAAAACGTGGCCTTCCTCTCACTAAGAAACTCTTCTCAGCTGTCCATTAAGTAGAGGATGAAATTCTTGAAAATCAGCAACTTGAATGGACTAATTTGGCCATAGAAATCAAAAGTTATGACCTTTCAAAGGTGGGCTAACCAGAACAGACCAAATGGAATCTTTCGGGGTTGGCTTGGAGTGCGCTGGCGGTGCAGGGTACATCGGCATTGATCCTAGCCATTAGATCAGATTGAAATGGTACCATAAATCTCGGCCATTGGATGTGCACAACGGTCATTTAATCAAGACCACTAGATGGGAATCCGCTAATGCATGCATTGACGCAACTATCAGCGCTGATGTCAGGCCACAGGTGCATTGTCAAAGCTCCATTGGATGGCTCAGTGCAAAACCCCGAAAGCTGTCGGTGCTTAAATAAGGCTGAGATGACTCAGCATCCTTTAGATCTGAATATTCAGATCCTTGATCAACTCAGATGTCTTGGATTATAATCTTCAGCATAGTGCGAAGCACACCAATCCATCCTTAATCTGGTGAAACACCAGACCATCAACCGCTATGCACCTGGCCACTAGGGTACCTCGCGATGGCATAAAACACGCCATGTGTTAGTACAAAGATGCGCCAGCCATCCGATCCACATTTGGGTTGCATGGAACCATCACAGTCGTGGATCTTGGATCTTGGATCCCAGAGCTTTTAATAATAATAATACAAAGCCCCTTTTGCCATATATTTTTATGCTGAAAACCCCCACAACTTGCACTTACGAAATTTTCACAAAAACCCCTCACTTCATAAAATTAATGCCAAAACTCCCCCTTATACACCGAGAGCAATTGGCAGATTCCGGTTTGTAATTTTTGGACTGATAATGTGGAAATGGCCATAACTTCTTCATACGATTTTGGATTGAGGCAAAACGAAAAGGGTAATGACCATGACTTAACGCTCTACAACTTTTCAGAAGACCCGATCATCAGACTTAGTCATGCAAAAAAATCAAATTACCCCTGAATTTTACAGATGCCGTAACTTCTTCATACGTTATTGAAACGAGACGAAGCCAGGTGTGTTGGAAATAACATATTTTTCTCATACCATCCCATGGAGGATCCGCCTTCTAGAAAAATCATTCTCAATGCGGAAAATGGCCCGAATGCAAAATAGGCCAAATTTTCCTGTTGATGGCATAAGTTCTTCATACAGTATCAAAACGGGACGAAATTAGATGAGTTGGAAAGAATAAATTTCGCTCGCATTTTTACATGGAGGAACCATCTTCCAAAAAAGTCATTTTCATTGTCGAAAATGCCCCCCGAGCTTAAATTGGCCAAATTTGTCAGTTTTGACCCGAAATTCCACACCACCTATCATGGATGACTCAAACCACTCCAGAGACTTCATGTAACATTGCCATCCCATTGGAGAGACAGTATGTTGCCGTGTCATCACTTTCGGCCACATCTCCCAAACTGGCCACATCATCGCTGCCATGTGGCCGAGGTTGCCAACAAGAACAACTAGAAAACAACATGATGATCATCTTTATGGAGCTGAAAGGGCATTGAAGCTGGATGTCCTCAATTCTATGGGGATAATAACCCAGAGTAGAATCTCGATAGGTCCATAGCCTGGAGACATTCTTCAAATGGTATTGGTTGATTGAGGCTAGAAAGATTTCATTTGTATAAGCTAAACTAAGGGCATGACTACAGCAGTAGAATCAAACTTGAGGCATCAGGGTAGTCACTACTTGGAGTGAGATGAGTGAACCCATGAATGAGAGATTCTTGACGATAGACTGTAAGCAGCGCATGCACCTCAAGTTTACACAACTAAGACAGGACAGCATGACTATTGTGGAGTATGTTGCCAAGTTTTATTAGTTAGCTACTCGATATGATTTTGATTGATATGTAGAGGTATTTCTGGAATAGTTTCACAATGGCTTGCATCCTCCAATCAGTGCTTTTTAGTTTGTAGAGGCTAAACTAAAGGGCAAGGCTCGAGTCTGGTGGATCAAGTACCAGTAGTAGAATCAAACTCGAGGCATTGGGGCAGTCACTAATTGGGATGAGATGAACAAAGCCATGAACTAGAGATTCTTGTCGATCAACTTTAGGCAGCAGATGATGCACCTCAAGTTCACATAATTGAGATAAGATAGTATGACTATTGAGGAGTTTGTGGCTAGATTTTATTAGTTAGCCACTCGATATGATTTTAAGTGGAATGAGGAGGTATTGGTGAAAACAGTTTCGCAATGGCTTGCATTCTTGGATCAGTGTTGCACTAGATCTAGTGAACTTCCTATGATGGAGGACGCAATACAAGTGGTATATCAGGTAGAAGAGAGTTTGAAGCAAGGATTAAAGTATCGGTATCGGTCGCTATATCCGTCGACCAAAATTAAGATATGTATCTGAGGGTATCGTATCGTATTAGAGATACCCTAAGATACGCACATAAATTGATATGAAACACCTTTTTAAACACTTTTGCATAAAAAATTTATTAAAAAAAGCTATTGATAACATGTATTATGCATAAACACTAAATTGAGGGTATCGCACTAAGAATTCAAGGTTTGTAGTTGTTCCATAAATGTAAAATCCTTGTTCCCAACCTTGATTTCCACTTTAGTTAGAGAGAAATATGGCTGTCAGCAACTTTGGAACAAAAAATCGTGTTTTCTGAAAAAAAATACCCATCTTGGCCATTATATGACCGTAACGCACTGTATCGGTACATACCGATACTCATCGATACGTACTGATCGATATACACCGATACTCACCGATATGTACTGATATTCATCGATATGTACTGATTGATACATACAAATACTCACTGATACGTACCGATACATACCAAAATGTATATTTCACCTCGACTTTATATTTTCCATAGAGTATCAGTACGTATCGATAGTGTATTGGTGCATATCGATATGTATTGTAGGATATATATCGATACGAAAGGATTTTAAAAATTCCATGTATCGTATCGGTGTGTATCGTATTCGTCAGCTAAATTTAAGATGCGTATCAGAAGATATCGTATCGGTATCGGAGATACTTTAAACCATGGTCTAAACAGGCCTTACACTCGGAAGATTTTTATAGGCAGTTTCTCTTAGGATGATAGTTAGCAAACTTATCAATCGGAGAAGTGGTTCAACAAGCCACAAAATAGTGGTTCCTCTATGACATCCTCATGGACGAACCATCCTTATTCTCTACCTCAATCTGGTTCTGACAGACCTACAAGGTCGTGGGCTGAGATGCAATGTTTTACATGCAGGGGGTTCAGAAATTTCTCTGCTTAGTGTCCTAATTGTCTGGTTGCTTTTGCTGATAAGGAAGAACTCATGGCCATTACTTCTAAAGAGCAACAATGGAACAAGATAGTACTTTTGGAGGCGTATCATGAACATGAACGTAGTGAAGTCAACAACAGTGATAGTGATGGAGAATAGCAGTTTTGTTATGTTCTTCATCCACTTTAGGCTACACTCAAGGTTTTTGACAAGGATGATTGGCATCATAGCAGTATTTTTCAGACCAAAGTATGGTGCAACGACAGTCCAAGTATTATGTTACAACGTCATCTTGAAGACGTCATTCACAAGCTTGGTTTGAATATGGAACCACATCCTAACCCCTACATGGTTGCCTAGGTAAAGAATACCAATCTTAAGATCAACACTCGCGTACTCTGTTGGTGGGTTGATTGATACAGTGCAATGCGATGTCCTACCTCTGAAGGTTTGTCACATCCTCCTCAGGCAACCATGGTTATTTGATAAGAAAGTACAACATTTTGGTTATGAGAATTCTTATTCCTTTTTTATTCTTTTATTTTCTTATGATTTACTTGGGTAGGTTAGGTAGGAGGTAGAGTTCAATTCCATTTTAGTCTTAATATTAGATTTGGAGTCTTTGTTCCTTTCCTTTATTTATGCAAGCATATATGAAGTACCCATCGATGGATAGATTTGAATAGAGAGAAATTTTTGGTTGGTTGCTGCCAAGAGCTGTGAGTGCATGTACTGTTATTTCTTCTCTTCTGATCTTCTTTTGTTTCAGGTATTATCCACTGTCTTCCTTCTCTGCTATTCGTTTCTTTACTTCTTCTCGTAATTCTTCCATACCCCTCCTTCTCCTTTGCTGATATTTACTGTTACTTGTTCCAGTAAGCCCTCATCTGGGCGACCATACACTTAGTTTCATCTCTTAAGGCCCTAACCCCTGTCTGATCGTGAGAACCAGACCTGCAACCAGGTGGTCTTTGAATCTGTCTGCCAATTGCAGCTTCAGTCCTTTGATATCAGTATTTTGATGGTCGTTTGGATTTCTGTTGGAGTGCAAGCAAGAGGCCTTCCGCTTGTCAATCTATCCTTCAAATCCTAGACCAAACAGAGAAGCAAAAAGGGAGTTCTCTCTTTTGGGAGAGAACCTGCTCTTCCACCGCCCTTGCTAGTCGGTTGGTTGGATTGATCAAAAGAGATTGTTTCATCTCGGACCAAATCTTTATCATTTTGGTTTTGGGTTGGATTTTATGGAGTTGATAGAAAAAATTGAAACCAAATCGGACTGATAATAACCCGATAAGAAACCAAAAACCTAAAAAACTAGGATTGCTATTAATTTCTATGTATACATGTAAAATTGAAACTGGATTGGATCAAATCTGATGACAAAAACCGATAAGAATTGAAACCGGTTCAACCTGTAATAGAAATCAGACCGACCTGACAGCTTGACATATTTAGATGTAACCATGCTTGGTTACAAAGAGTTGTCACTGCCGACGTGGCACAGAAAAGACAAAATATCCATTATAAAAACATAAAAAATCATTATGAAGCTAACATGAGTCTAAAGTAATCATGACATCTTGATTACCCAAAATAACCCACCTCCTATTGTTCAAGGTCTAACCAAAGCTTTTGCTTTGCTCGACCATCATGCGATTTGTCGTTGACAACTCCATGTAATCAGTGCATGGTTACACAAAGCATGACGCTGTTTTTACAGCCTACATTTAGTGCACATTGTACATACACCTTATAGATCCATGACATTTTATTGATAATTAACAATTAATGATGTAGAAAAAGAATATATATATATATATATATGATAGAATGGGAAGAGCTTAGCTCATTACAATCAATTTAAATACATTACAGTTGGATGGCTGGACTTAGAAGCTTAAAAAATTTACAAACTGATTTAAGGCCTGGCGAATGCCTATCATGGGTGGCTTTCCGTCCGCAATTGAGTTTAATGAGAGCTTCTTTTTGGATCTGCCAGAGCTTGTGGATGCCCAGATTCCACTGCGCCAGACCAAGTACTTTTTGGATTTCTAACCAAACCTCAACAGAATTACTACGCGCATTTTCAAAAAGACGGGTGTGACATGGAGTCATGGACTGAGCCCCGTAAACTGATGGGCTCTAAAGGTTTTTAATTGGTGATCTGATTCAAATTATTGACATTATACAGTTTTGTTGGATAACCAAATCCCCAGTTCCCTGATTATGTCATGCGCACACTTGTGTGAAGTAGGATTTTCAATTGTCAATTTATTGAGTGTTAAGAGTGATTAGAATTTCTTTTTATGAGTCAATTTAGGAATTTTAGAGAGTCTTTATATAAGTAATACACCTCCCATTAATTGGAGATGATTTAAGCGTTTTGGTGTTGTTGAGCAGTGCAGATAGGAATGGTATCCCACGCCTGATTTTTTTGTCTTCTCCTCCCGAGCAGATCGAGATCATTTCTTTTCCTTCTCTTTCCATCGATCTTATTTCTTCCCTTAACAACACAGTTGCTTGCTTTATCTCAAATATGTGATCAGATTTGATCATGGGTGTGCTTGCATCTAAGATCCATAAATTGGATTTTCAGATTCCATTAATTGGTATTAGAGCCAAACCTGGCCGTTAATACCATGGATCCTGCCCTCTTGTTTTCCATTCGCCATCAACTTCAACTCATACAAGAGAACCACGAACAGTTGCAGTGAATTTCGAAGAAACTCGATGACAATGAAAAGAATTTAAGAACCAATTGCTGATCACATCTGATCATATGGAATCTTCATTTGATAAATTGATCTCAGTTGTTGAACAATGGATGGAAGAACAAGACAACGAACCATTGACGATGGAAGACGTAGTGCCTCCAACTATCATTGAAGAATCACCTATGGATGAGCATAAACTGGCTGATCTTTTGGTTGAACTAGTCAAATTTGTGTTCTATAATGCAACTTAAACAACAGATTATCACTGATTTTGTACTGTTGGATCATGGCCTGATCTTTAGTTTCGTGGAGTTAAGGAGAGTAGTTATTGATCGTGCATTGAAGATCCTCTACTTCTACAAAACTCAAGGACGAAGTTTTTTTTTTTTTTTAAATCAAGGGAGTATTGATGTAGTTGCATTAGACATTAATCTCGTATGTACGCCTTTGCACAAGCTTTGCTAGGCCCATAAAGTATTGGTAGCAGTCCAATGGGATGAAATTGACCTTTAGGTAGTTATATTATGGGTTGGTGCCTTTCATTTTGAGTAATAGAGTCTGAGAAGGCTGCATTACCCATCATGACACCACATGTGGTATATGTCTACAAAAAATTAGGGTGCCTTAAGTAAAAGAAGCTTTAAGGAGGATAAAAGTAAGCAAGGCACCAAGTCCAGACAGTGTCCCTATAGAAGTGTGGAAGAGCTTTGGAATCCGTGGTTTATCTTGGCTAACCAAGATGTTTAGTAAGATTATGAGCACAAGGAAAATGTTTAGATGAATGAAGTTGAAGCATTATGGTTCCAATTTATAAAAATTAATTTGATATTTTTAGCTACAATAACTATAAAGGCATAAAATTAATGAGTTATATTATGAAATTATGGGAGAGAGTTATTGAAACCCGCCTGGGACAAGAAACTACTATTTCGGAAAACCAATTTGGTTTTATGCTAGGAAGATCCACGGCAGAATTTATTTACTTAGTAGACTCATGGAAGTATTTTGATATTGCAAGGAGGATCTACATTTCGTTTTTTATTAGGAATAATCATACTATCTCTAAGGATTGAGTGGAACAATCTCACTGCTTGACAGTTTGTGACTGAGGAGATTGCAGCTCTTGGAGGTTACTTGCATTGATGACGGAATTATTTTTCTGGGAAATAAGCTTAGTCGGGATTATTATTCCAGCAGCTAGAAACTTTGCTGATTCATATTGGATAATAGATTTATACATCTTTGGAAGTGCATCCTCCATCTTGGTGTTTTGACATAGGAATCAATATTTCCAGCTAAAGTTGAGTTTGTTTTCTATTGAGATGTGGGCATTTGTGCTTTATTAGGAATCGATTTGCCTGCTGGACTACTAATTATCACCAAATTACATGCAAAAATTTACCAAACCTGGCTGTTTGGACCCCGGAATCCAAACTGAGATTTAATTCTGTTTCCTTTGCAAATATATAAACAGAACTCTTATATATTTATAGTGATTTTGGAAGTAATTTTTTTTTTCTTTTCTTTTTCTTGTAGCTGATCTTGATAAATGCAGATGAACTCCATGCAAGATTATTAAGGACTCGAACCTTGTGAAAGGATCTTAAGCTTGTACCTCCAGGTTAGCATTGAAGCAAGTCACTCATCTTCATGATTTGGTTTCGCAGCTGGTCTTTTGTTCGATGCCCTAGAGTGCCTTATGTGGTGGCATTCCTACTGTTCACTGGTGAAAGAAGTAAGCCTCTTTAATTTCCCTATTCAGTATCTCTGGAATGCACCATTAATGGCATTTCAGCTTTTGACTCATTTCTAAGACTCAAAAAGAAGCATGATATTCAATCTGCACGTCTGGGTTCATATTGTGAAATCATTGGATGAATGCACCATCACTTCAAGGGGTGGAAGAGAGAGAGAGAGAGAACTTGTTTGTTTCTGCATATACTGTCAGCTGCAAAGCTCTGATAGCCATCCATGCCCACTCGGGGTTTGCATTCACAAAGATGAGTTGGGATGGGCTCGACTCATCTGGATTTGTGTCAAGATGTTGTCATGATGTCCTACTACACGTCCTCAAGTTTGCCATCCATTACAGTCCTAAGTGTAAAGGCCAGTGTTAACCTGCAAGATGAGAAGGTACATATTATTTGAAAATCTGCTTCTTTGAGCATTTATTCTCTGCTTGTAGTTTGCTACCAGAAGTTTTTATGACTGAATGTTTTTTCTTCCTTTTGTTAAACAGACTGCCTTCCCAGTTCCCACCAAGTAAGACAACAGCAGAATGGAAAGAGAATCTCAGTGGGCTCTTGCTTAAAGCACACTACAGAGGCTTAAACCGCCGGAAACCATTAACCCTTCAGCTATAGATCAGTTACAGGGAGCTCTTCGTGATTGCAGAATAAGCCAGAGGCTTCGTGATCTGTGCCCACTCAAAAGTGGTCCATTGTTGACTTGTTGACTTGTTGACTTATGGGTTGGCTTCATGATTTGTGTAGGAAGATATACCCTGAGGCCTGATGCAGCCGAAATCTGTGGAATGAAAGACTGCAAGGCCCGAATGGACCTTTGAAAATACAGCACTTGGGACTTCAATACATGAATGGCTGAATAATGGAATAGGTGCTTGCTTATACATGGGAGGTAGGGATCTCAATTGGTCGGTTTGGTTTCATCGGTTTCGGTGTGAGAATAGGTGAAAACAAAACATGATCTAATAAGGATGGACCGATTTTGGTTTTGTTCTCTTATTGGTTTAGTTTCGGTTTAACATGTAAATATATTCTGAAGTAAGAAAAAGTATTTTTTGAATGTAGAGCTAGTATCAGGTTATATTGGTTTCAGTCTAGTTATTTAAGTTCAATTTGGTGGTCTGGTTTGGTTTTGGTCTTGCAAAACCCCAGTTTGAAACATGGTCATACAACGGTTTTGATTTGGTTTAATCGGTTCAGGTTAGGTTTTGACACCCTTAAAGGGTGGGTATATGATTAAATTTGAGTATGGATTTGACATGTGGTTAAATAAGCCCCTTCCTTAGATATCTAATGGTCAAAATATACAGATTTTCTTGACATGTGATGGTACTAGTTGCCCGTCCAAAAAAGATTAGTGACTAAGATCCTACAACCTCCTCCTCCCCTCCCTCTTGTGCACGGGCTCTTAGGTTGAAGCTACCACCGCTAAACTAAGCTAGTGTTCATAATTATTCCATTTTAAATACTGTACACACCATACAATGATTCCAAGCTATAACACAGTTCAGGGATTCAAACATCTAGATTGGACTACCATCCGATCAGAATTAAAATGAGGCTACTTTCCATCTCTGCCCCACACCCTACTCTCAATAAATTAAGCCAACATCGGGCGTGTGATCTGGATATCAATAAGTCAAATTGTAGATCCCATCTCCATATATTGGATTTGGAAGGGATGCTGCAATGAGGGTTTTGTGACAATCTATCTTCCGAGTTCTCTGTCCTAGATCCATTTTTGCAGTGCTCTGGTGCAGTAGAGGTACCAGTGAGAAGAGAGATAGACCTTTTTTATTGATCCTTTGGGATACCCCTGGTACAGTAGAGGTACTAGCGAGAAAAAAGACAACCACAAAACAAGAGGGTGACACAAAATCCTCACTAGTACCTAAGGGTGTTAATTGGTTCGATTCGATTCACATATATTTTGGCCGAAACCAAAACCGCATCATTTACTAAACGGTTATACTTTCTGAAATCGCAACCATTTAGTAAACGGTTTCGATTTCCATGGTGTTTAATTAGTTTTAGTTTCACGGTTTTAAACGGTTTCGGTTTCGGTTTCGATTTATTCCATATCGTTTATAAACGGTTAACAATTGGTTTGTTAGTTTATTTGCATATTTACTAAAATTTTCTTTTGATGATAAACGATTCAATCTTGAGAATGTGAAACGCAAACCATTATGTTTTGTCAAAACAACCAAACAACTAAGCAAAAGAAAATATTTTGATAGAAAATAGTCTCAAGCACATCTAACAAGTTAGTAAGTAATGCTTATAGCAGGGATTTCCTTCTTCCCCCAATAATGTGTTACAATATTGAAAAATATATATTTAATATGCCATGATATAAGCAAAATTTGCATTTTTATCAGTATACATTCTACTTAGTGTGTTGGATTAATTTAATTGGCATTCCAAAAAATGAACAAGCTACCTCTAGAGTTACTTATAGGCTTGCAGCACTCAATCTTTGAATCAAATGAGATACTAATGATATTTTGCAACCACCTTATTTAATCTTTAAACGGGTTAATCGGATAAGTTTTGATGGCTTAAACGGTTCGATTTTCACGATTTCAATTCGGTTTGAAACCAACGGGTTAAACGGCTCGGTTTTAGCTAATCGACTTGAAACTTGAAACCATAACCGAATCATTTACTAAATGATTTTACGGTTTCAGTGTAAACGGTTCGATTCAATTTCAATAAACGGTTTCGATTTTAAATTCACGTCCTTACTAGTACCTCTGCAACACTAAGAATGCTTCAGAGGATCCATTTCCTCAAATATTGAATCACATATTCTAAATCCTTGCCATAAACAACAGGACAAGTGGTGGCAGAGTAATAGCACATGTGTTGACATCAATTGGCACTTTCGAAGTCTTTGATCTTGATCAGTAGTCAAGACTCAAGACTCGATCGAGACCCTTTTCTATTACATTAAAAAATCTATGAAGCTATTAGACAAAAAAAATATCACAATTTTGAATCTTTTACTCGTACAATCACCTAGTCATACATATGAGCATCTAATATTTATTTTTTTTATTTTTAAATATATATCTTCCACCCTTTTAATGACTGATCATGCATGCATGAGTATATGAGAGAGTAATACTGTAGTAATAGCCAAATCCAAACAAATAACTCCTTCGTGGGGATATATGGTCATGGTGGTGATGTTAGTTCAGCTGCACATGCGCACATGCGTACACGTACAAGACATCGGTGGGGTTTTGAATTTGGATCCGAACTTTCCGGATAATAATAATTAGAACATGAAAAATGCCTTCGAAGAATTTCGTTGAAGCAAATTTCAAATTTTGGATTCTTTAGGGTTGAAAAATGATCCTGTCTGTGAGTTGTCTTAACAATGTTGTTAACTGCTACACGTTTCTAAGATTGAGACAACCCAAACTATATATATATAG
Organism: Macadamia integrifolia; assembly: GCF_013358625.1. Lineage (NCBI taxonomy): Eukaryota > Viridiplantae > Streptophyta > Magnoliopsida > Proteales > Proteaceae > Macadamia > Macadamia integrifolia. The sequence goes on along the minus strand of NC_056562.1, from coordinate 4,962,538 downwards.
CTCAGCATGGTCAATCAGGATTAAATTCCTTTGTGACGCAACTGTGTGTTTGTGTATTTAACGGTCAGAAACGCTTATGCACAGAGTCTAAGGCGATCACACATAGCTTAAGACATTTCTGGATGTTAGATACGTGCGAAACACCCTGTTGCCCCACAGAGGATCCAAGTTCGGTAAATCACATACATGAATTTTATCTTTTTGTTTGCCAAAAGTTTTTCTTCACCACCACATCTTTCAATGTTTCTCAAGACAAGAGGTTCATTTCTATATAACACTAGTTCAATCGAAAAAAATTGTATTTCCTCTCCCATCTTACCCCCTAGCCAAAAAACCAAAACTAGGTGTCTTTTCTAGTTCAACATATGATCTTCTTAAGTACAAATAGAATACCTTTTTTTCCTATACATTAATGTGAAATTTGATGATCCACCTCAACCATTTAAACCAACTATGAGAAGATTTCCTGTTTTTTGGAATTTTTAGTTATTAAATCAGTTGATGGCCGATGTAACAATTATAACAATGAGATAGAGAGGGACCATATTAGAGATGGGCTCAATTCACTTTTTTGGGAGTGTCTAAATGACACTTCTATTTAAAACTTGATACCTTCATTTAATTGCCTCGTATTTTATTCTTAAAAAAAATTAAGTTATATTTTGAACTTTTTTTCTTTTGCAAATAGTTATATTTAGAAAATGGTACCTTCATTTAATCCTCCCTTATTTTATTCTTAAGAATACATAAAGAACTATTTTTTTAATAGTTTTATTTATAAAATATTACCTTCATTTAATTGCCACTCGTCTTATTCCCAAAATTCTTTAAATTAGGGGTACAAAAAGATTTTTAAAAATAATTTGAAAGTGACTTGTTATTATGTCATTATCAAAAAGTATCATTGTTTTTCATATTCTTCGAGCATACATGTGAAAGGACAGTATTACCCTCATTGGAAACAAAAATATGTTATACTAAAAGGATAAAAAAAATCCAAATCATTGAGGTTATGTTTGGTAGCCAAGAGAAGAAAAGAAAAGAAAAAAGGAAAGTGGATTAAATGAATATATGGTATTAAAAAAAAATGAGCAAAATCATGTGAAAGTAGGAGAGAGCTAGAGAGAGGGAGGTGGACCGTGAGAAATTGAGAGCAAATAAAGAAAGTAAAATTTAGAGAATATATAAGTAGGGAGGAGGTTAGGCAATAGTATTATGATATATATATATATATAGGGAAAAGGTTGGGTATGCTGCCAGCATACCATATGCTAACACCACTGTGTCTATCTCTCTCTTCTTCTTTTTGAAATGACCATCGTATCCTTCCTGAATGATACCCCATCCTAGGAGCATGGCTCCTACACCTACGCCCAGACCATTGGCAACACATGTACGGGTATCGACCAGTGGAAATCGAGGGCACGATGGTCATTTCACATGCCCTTATGTTTGGGTGTAGGGGCCGCTCTCCCATAGAGAATATTACTTCATATTTATTTATGGGTGCATTTTCTTCTTCACAAAATAATGAAGTAAGAAAATTTGGACCTCTTTGATTACCACTTGTTTTATTCCAAAAAAATATTTAATGTAAAGGAAAAAAAAAAAGGATTTTCAAAGTAATAAAAAGTGACTTGTCAATATGTCATTATTAAAAGTTGCATACTTTTAGAGTATGCATAGAAAATGATATGATTTATCCTCATTAAAAAAATATATATTATTCTGAAAGCACAAAAAAGTAGGATTACAATTTTTTTTTATCAACATTGGTTACAACAAAATTTCATATATATGATATGAAAATAAAATAAAAAATTAACAACACTTTTTTTTTTAAATTACATATATTAAACCTAAAGATTAAAAATTATGCTAGTGGTTAAAAACAATGGCAAAGATCACCTATTAACATATGATACCATTAAAAATTTTAAATTATGTAATTCTAAAGTTAATCAACATTTCCTAATGCATTCAATATAAATTTATATAATGAAAAAAAAAATTTGAGTCAAAAGAGAAACCTCATACACACCCTAGAGAAGTGAAACGATGCAAAGAGAAAAAAATGATTTAAACCTAAACTTTTAATTATTTGAAAAAAAAAAAAACTGATGATTTTCAAAAAAAACTCATTTTTCGCAATAGATGATGGACCTCAGTGCAACGATAATGTTCAAATTAAATCGAAAACAACATTATACTGACTCCTCAGAATTTGGTAACTTCAACCTCATTAACAATCACTTATGAATCATTTCTTTGTCTACACCTAGTTCATGGGCGAAAATTGACTTATTTAGGTTTTGAAGGATTGACAGGGAAACTTCTGCTTTTTGAATACGTGGTATTTACCCTAGTCATTATAGACGTATTTGCTCAATTGATAAACATTTAAATGCATTTGAACTAATTATGATCAAGAAAAGTTGACTAATTTTAATGGGTCTACACATGGCATAATTTCATTTGCTGATCTGTACCCAATTTGCCAGACTGACCAGGTAATACCACACGAGACAATTCCAATGAAGCCTTCATTTATTATGGGACTTTGGCTGATGAGACAAATTGGCTTAATTTCACATGACGCTACATGGCACGATTCCATTGGCTTGTCCATACCCAATTCCCCTGATTGACCGGATAAGCTTTTAGAATATGATATTAGGGGGCATTTATGGGATTAAAAAGAAAATTCGATATTCTGATAGTTACAAAATTCCTGAATTAAATGTAAGGGCATTTACGTAATTCAAATCTTAAAATTATTGTAGACAGCTTTTACGTGGACGAAAATAACCTTTCGTCTCTTCCGAGTCCTCGACAAGATGGTATATTAATTTTTTTTTAATGTGACAGGTACACGTGGGACATGTGGGGATGGGACTACATAATTGGATCCGGGTTCCCCACAAGACAAAATGTCCAACCCAAAAATTTGTTCGGATCTAATCTCAACCCAATCCATTCCAATGGGTTCCACTTTCACTTCTAAGATTTTCTTCATCTGAGGGTGCATCTTGAAACTTTAGGATTGGATTCCAATCCAATGATAGGAAAGCATCATACGTCATTGTATGAGATCAATCATCTTAATCGTATGCCTCATTATATTACTTTTTATTTTCTTTTTTAAATAGTTTTTTTCAATTGTCGAATCAAAACTATAAAATCAGAATTTTGATTATTTTTTGTGTTATTTTGAAACGGGAAAAAGAACGCTACTTGATTGCGTGATCACTGTGTCAATGGGAGTACGTACATAAGCATCCAATAAGAGGAGTAAGGATGTCTTTTCATAACATCATGTATTTGGAGATAGAAGATGTAATCAAATAGAGTTCTTTTTCCCTTTTAAAATTTACGTTCTCATATGAAAAAGTGAAAAACTAATACCAATCGCGGTAACAACTGCCTAACATAATTAGTTAGATTGTAATCTATTTTGATCGATCCAATCAATTTTGGTCAATTCAATCCATCCGGTCTTATTTTTACACCTTTTATATGCGTCATTTAACAATATATCCCAAACCCATTGCTTGTTCCTCTTTCATTTCACAATCCAATGGGCCATTCCTAAAGCCCGTCAAATTTAGATTCCTAATAGCTAGGCTAAAATGGGTCCATTCGTATTATGAAATTTTAAAATTTCAAGATTTTCTTGACAAGCCTTTAAGTGATATTAATCTGATTTAGGCTCACTCAAAATTAGGACTAATACTACACAGAAAGAAACCTAAAGCTGGGCAACCCAGATTAACTTGGTCATTTTGGACTAATTATAGTCTTAGGTCTTAAAAAAATATTGCATTGGTTTTGGATTCTAACATGGGTCATGGGTTCATACCCACGATGGCAAGATCGGGATCTGCAATTATTTGATACCATATTAGATTTTCATTTCAAAAAATGGTCTAATATGAACCTTGAAGAACTCAACCTTATAAACTAACTCACAAAGTGAGTGAACCCACACCAAATCTCATTTGAAAGGGTTGTGGGATCAGCCCTGCATATGACTGACCTTTGCTTCAAGGTTAGGGTTGGGATCAGGGTAACCCTTTCCTAGGGGCTTTCACTCTAGCACTAAATTGTCCATTTTGTGTCAGGGTCAGGATTGGGGGTTGTCTGCTCTAATACCACTGATACAAAGAAAATGAATAGTAATAACTCATGAACAAAGTGTATTGAATGTGCACCAAATAGAAAATTCTACTAGAATAGTGACCTTCTTCATATGAGGTAGAGATTGGAATTAATATTGAGTAACAGTCAAGTTTAAAAGAAGAGTTAGATTTGATTTTTATTTATTTTATTTTTTTGGTTCGGGAGGGTATTGTCGTCCCTTCCCTCTCTAATCTTCACAAAAATTAGGTTTTTGAATTCTATGGACAGACTCTCAAGTTACAAAGCCATAGAATAGGTCCCCCATCTTTAGTCTACTAAGTAGGAGTAGAAATTTATATTAAGACAAATTTTGCCACTTTGGTTTTACGAAACATGGGACTCTATGTGATACCCAAGTCTTAACTTTTTAAGTTGTTAAAGATCAGTCTATGTAGGGCCACAAGCCATCAATTTTTTTTTGGAAAATAACTTCTTCTTTTTAATAGAAGTGGATAATCAATCATGGGTCACGTTTGGTTAATTAAGGTTTAATAAAGTCATATATCAAATCAAATTTAGCCCTAACTTTTTCTGTTTTAAAATTTAAAAAACTTTGTTAAGCCGAAAATGGAATTTGATTTGACCTAGTCAAAAGAGGTTCGAGTGAATAATGAATTATTGCTTTCCCCCTCTTATCAAATTGAGTAATTGTTTAATATTTTCCTTCAAATTGTTTTTACTAATTTTTAGTTGCTATTTGAAGATTGTTACTTAAAAAAAAAGATATTTCAAAATTTAATAAGCAAACCTACTCCTAAGTAGAATAATTGTGTCATCCTAAAAGCTTGAAGGCGAAAATTAAACAGAAATGTAGTGAAAATTTTAAATCTAAAAAATGGACGTTGGTAATCATTATCTAATATGATTATATGAAGAGGAATATTTTTTTTTTTTTGGGGGGACCTTGGGAGGGGTCCCTGGCCACTCATACACATGGGGAAATGACCAATCTACCCATAAAATGGAAGATGACATATCTATGGATGATTCCTCATGTGTTCCCATTGGCTCTCATGTACATGTTGGCACTGCACTCCCCCATAGGGAGTTCTTCTCCTCATATAAATTATTTTAATTTTTTTAACTTATTTACAAATGGTTCTTTTTATGTAATTTTTATTTTATTTTTCAAACCCGATGGAATTAGATGCAAAGTACAGTAATAACCACGAAAACATTTTCCCCATATAAATATATAGAAAAATAAAGCTAACTAGTCATGATCCCTAAGCCCTCTTGCATACGTGTCGGAATTGCACTCCCCCATAGGAAGTTCTTCCCCTCATATAAATTATTTTAATTTTTTTTTTAACTTATTTAGAAATGATTCTTTTTATGTAGTTCTTATTTTACTTTTCAAATCCCATGGATTTGGATGCAATTAAAGTACAGTTAACATTTAGGATAATTTACAGAATCACCCCCTGAAGAATGCCATAATTATAAAAACACCCCCTCTATTCACCAAATTAGACTTAGACCCCTTATCGGCAGTCACCGTTAAGGAATATACTTTATATGCTGATACTAGCAATTATATTTTATTTTAAATACCAAAATGCCCTTATTAAATATGAAGTACGTAAAATACCCTTGAATTAAGTTGCAATCTGACCCAAATTGTGCAACACGCAACAAGCAACGGTGGTATGAGGTGCGTGGTTTTGTTTTACTTTTTGTGTAGTTCATGTAGTTGGATTTGCTCCTGGTGCAATCTCGGCAATGGATTGTCGTGGGAGCGATCTGAGGTGGAATAATGGTTCCAAACCGACGAAGAAAAAATTGAAAGAACAAGACTTTGTCCCTGCAAGGTTTCTGGTGCCGGAATTAAACTCCCTCCAATTGGTACTCTCATAATCATTTTTGTCATCTTCAACGACCAAAAAGGCCGCGAGTGGCGGCAGATGCTCTATAGCTTGTTTTGGGAGGCGTGATTCACATCAAGCGTGGTTTGATAGGGCTGGGGTGATAAACTGAAAGCCAAGGCGAGCTTCGGATGGATCAAAGATTGAGACAAAGGCGCCAGATCGCCTACGCTGGGCAAATCCCCCGACCTCCAATTTTAGGACTCGGTCATCGTCTCCACCACTGAGACCTCTTTCGAATCGCACTTCTTCCTCTATACTCTTTCTGTTTAGAAACCATGAATCCATATGCAGAGGAAAGCTTGAACTTTCGGAACTTTATTAAAAAATAAATAAATGCTAATTGATGAATTGAAAAGAGAGATTATTAAATAGTTCAGCTTGGTTTGTCGGAGAGGGGAAATTTATTAAAAAAAATTAATTGATGAATTGAAAAGAGAGATGGAGAGAGATTATTAAGTAGTTCAGCTTGGTTTGTCGGAGATAAGAAGACTAAGAAACGAAGGAGACGACCATGGAGAGAGGACTCAAGAAGGGTTTCGATTATGAAATTTGAGGTTGGGAGACGACCATCGGTTGATTTAGGGGATATCTTTGTGTTGCAATAGATGTCGGAATCATCAAAATCGTCCTCAAAGGCGTTGAAGAAATTAGAACTGGGGAGCTTGTGGTTGACATTGAAGAATCCCTTTGCTAAGAACTCGAGCAGGTCTGCATCGTCCAAGTCCATTGCCATTCGCTAGTGTAGAGCCGTGTCTTCGAAACCCCCAAAATAAAAGGTCCGCGACAACTTCATCTCACTCCGATGAGTCTCGTCTACTCAGTTCTCACTCATGTTTTTTCATGTTTGAAAAAGGGGTTTGATCCACCGTTAGATTAGAATATGACACGTATCACGCACAAGAGGTATGGGTGAAGAGGAATAAGGTTAAAATGAATTTTAGTGAAAAGGGTATAAAAGTCATTTTAACTCTTGACTTAACAGTAACTACCGGTAGGGGGTCTGAGTCTAATTTGGTGAAACAAAATGGGTGTTCTTATAATTGTGGCATTCTCTAAGGGATGGCGCTGTAAATTACACTAATATTTATAACCACGGAAACATCTCCCCCATAAATATATGGAAAAAAAAAAAACTAACTAGTCATGATCCCTACGCCCTCTCGCAAGGTCCCATGAAATTACCCCTTACACCCCTGTATGCTCTCAAGTAGATACCATATGTGCTCCCCCTATTGAAATGCATAATAGGAAAAACGAGCAGTTTAACATTCTTCATTTCTAATTATATATTGGAACTTTTGATCACACGTTTTCCTTTTCCAAGTCTAGATCATCTCATCTAGGGGTGTCAACCGGTCAGGCCGGTTCGGTTTCGATCGGGCTTGAAGACTTTCGAAGGCTACACCGTGTCCGCCCATTTAACTAATCGGGCTTAGTTATTGAGGGCATGGTACGCTTTATATTCGGTCGGTCGACCTCGGGCTATAATCGGACCACCTTAATCGGGCTTTAGTCAGGCCTTAACCGGGCTACGGACATGTTTAATGTTAAACGGGCTTTAACCGGTTTTTAAACGGGCCCTCTTTAAAATGTGCTCTTATATTCCGACCCACTCATGCAAGCCCAAAAAAATGACAATTAATTGATAAATGATACCAAATATAACCATTATTTAAAATGTGAACATGTTTTTACTTTTTAATTTGGGGGGTAAAATAGGTATTATACAATCATTAAAGGGTCGGGCTAGGCCGGTGCACAATAGGTCAGTCTCGGTCGGGTGTTAAACGGTCGGTCTCAATCGGGCGCCCGACGGTCCAAGTAGCAAAACCAAGACCGACCATTTATAAATGGGTCGGGCTCAAGCCCGACACGTTTAATAAATGGTCCGGGCTGGGCCGATCTATAAATGGTCGGTCTCGATCGATTTAGCCGATTCGGGCCACAAATTGACACCCCTAATCTCATCAAATGTGATGACTTACTCATTTGAAATCTTGATGTATTAAATTATGAATTAATAATGCAGTAAATGCTTTGATTCAAAGTCTAAAAACTTCGAACAACCTTTGAACAATGGGATCTCATGTGAAGAAGGTAATTCATCTCCATACATTAGAAAGTAATATGAACTCTAAATTTTTTAACATAAAACTTTCTGGTCTTCACGTTATTAGACGTGAAACACGTGGAGGACATGGATGCCCCAGACCCGTTCAACAGTCCCTTGACATTGGTGATTGGACACAAAATCCGCTATTGTTGAATTATCAGGGGCATTCACATCATTTAAGGATTCCAACCTCCTCAAGACACTAAGATTTCTTAAGGGTATTTATGTCATTTCAACACTCCAATATTCTTGGAAGCCGATGGTGATTTCTGACCTTAAAAATCAACACCAAAAACCCAAGGTGACGGAATTAAGGAAGGAAAGAAAAGAGATGGGCCAGTAGGGGTAATAAAGTAATTTCAAAACAAAAGAGGAACCGTGGGCATGAAATACAGCGTATCCGTATATGGGGAATATAATAATAGTATAAGAAATTAAGAATACGAAAACATATAAATAAATATTCTAATTCGCCGGCTGAAGTGTTCTCTGATGGAAACAAAGCGAAACTACTGCTTCGCTCATAGACATAGAAATAGAGAGAGAGAGAGAGAGAGAGAGGAATCGACTAAAAACGGACTCTCTCGTTGCCTTTTATTTTGTTTCTTTTATTTTATATTCACCTTCCCCTCTCTTTCATCTGCTTCTTTCCTTGTCCTGGATCTCGAAACAACCCAAGCAATCGAAGTGAAAGTGTTTTGTGATGGATTCTTTATCTGAGATCTTTGAATCTTGATTTGAGTTGGAAAGCCTGGGATCTTTTCTTTTGAGCTTTCTTTTCAGCTAGCGGTTGACCAGGTACTTCGTTTTTGCATCCACGTCGATTGACGTGTTTGTGTTCTGTGTTTGAAATTCGAAGCGTCTGGTTTTTATTGGAATGGGAATTGTTGAGTTTCAGCTGGTGTGGGCGAGTCCTTTTTTTTTTTTGGTTGTTTTTTCTTGATCGGTTCGTTTTCTGTTGAGAGTGGATTTTCTTGAAATATTTGAAGCTGGGTTTTGATTTGCTTTCCGGGTTAGATGGATTATATGAGTTTTGATTTTAATGGCATTTACATGTAGTTTGGTTTTCTTTTACCATTTTGGGTTCCGATTTGAAGGGTAAATATTTTTGAGGATTTTTAAAGGTGGAATAGTGATGGCATTCGAATTTATTTCGGATACCTGGATTTAAAAGTCTTGGTTGGTTGCCTTGCTCACAATGGTGATGGATTTCGTTTCTGCCTCCCCCAGATGTTCGGTTTTCAATAGTTTCTTCCTGGGAACTTTCATTTTGCTGGATTGACTTGACTTTTGCTATAACTGCTTCCACTTTATGACTTGCTCGGGATCTTTCTTGGGTTTATGTTGTTGGCCGGCTGAGGGGGACGGAACTTTTTTTTTTTTTTTTTCAAACAGTTTCTCTTGTTTTCGATTGGGTGCGAATTGTGTCGGATTTGAATTGGTTGCTTCCCCCTCTCCCTCTCTGAAGTGGCCTTCGTTCATTTTTTCAAGGTCCTCCTCCTATTCTTTTAAGGATTTTATGTCTTGCCCTTTGGATGATGTCTCTTTTACTTGCATTATCTGGGGAAAGATTTGAAATTTAGCAATAGATAGGTCTTTGATTAATTTTAATATCAATTGGCATCAACTGGCTTGTTATCTTTGGACAAGCAATTTTGTCCTTGAACTCCTCCGTACTTTGTATGTTATGTTTAGTTTGTTTTACATGTCATTGATTCGTATTTCATAGTTTGTATGATTTCTATTTGTGATATTTTACAATTGGATTGCATTGTCTTTCAACTTTTATATTATCTACTTATATTATCCTTGTATGATAAAAAATTTCCTTGTAAATTTGTAGATCTTATGTTGAATTGGCATCTTAATTAATTCAGTGTCATGTTGCACAATGAATCACTCGCCTTTGAAAACATTCATTTCACTTAAATGCTCCGCTGATGAATTTTTTTCCTCTTTCCTTCTTGTTTCACAGGGTCATTTGTTTTAATAATTTAGTTGATTGAAGGCTTTGTGGCTGGAGCTGTTGATGGTTAAACTGTAATCTGATATATTCAGGAATAAGATGGTCTTAGACTTTGAAAAGGAAGGAACATGGTTGGAGTTACTACTGTGATGTGATTACTCTAAATGAAGGCAGCTAAGGCGTGGCGGCTAGGCATTGGAGATTTCCATATCATGCCTGCGCCGCGCCACCGGCCTCCTGTAAAGAGGCCAGTGTGGATTATTGTCTTAGTTTCTTTTGTGAGCATGTTGCTAATTGCTGCTTACATTTATCCTTCCCAAAGCTATGGAACGTGTTATATGTTTTCTTCAAATGGCTGTAAGACTTTTTCCGATTGGCTTCCGCCTGTTCCTGTCAGGGAGTTAACTGATGATGAGAGAGCAGCTAGTGTTGTTTTTAGTGATATTTTGAGAACACCGCCTGTTCAGTCAAAGACTGCTAAGATTGCTTTCATGTTCTTGACTCCGGGTCCATTACCTTTCGAAAGGCTGTGGGACAAATTCTTCCATGTAAGACTTTCTTTATGATAATTTTTCCATTGCTTTTTTTGTTCTGTTGCCTTTTTTTTACCCTGTACTAAATAGAGATTTGTGTTAACTTTTCCATAACCCATTTCTGTATAATTTCAGTTTGAATTCCAGATTTGATCTGTCCACACTTATTAAATTAAAACACCAAATTATTTGTAGAGAAAATGCTTTTAGGTCTTTACTGCTGATCCTTAGTGCTGATTACAAGTTCTGATAAATCCTCATTGTCATGTCACATTGGATATAAAATTCCATTTCCAGTCAAATATAGAACTGGTGAAACTAGTGGGCACAGAATTGAACTGAACAGAAAGTTAATAGAGAATATATGTGAAGAGGTTACCTAACATGAAAAAGGATTAATGTATACAGTGGAGAAGAAATAAAGCCGTGAAAGTGATTGGGTGCTGTGTCAAGATGTCTTAATCATATTAAATGTAGTAACCTGTATAAGATTTGACTTGATCCGTAGCCCTGACTAGTTGCAAGTTTAGTTGAAAGAATTTTTGGAATATATAATGTCCCAGTTAAACGTTTTGCTATAAATTGCCTTTCAATAAATTTTCCTTCACATGTTTCAATGTACACAGTGAATGGATGGAAAAAGCATGAAAATAGTCTAAATGTATATTGAAAATGAGCTTCTCTTTTATGGTTAATAGTGTTTGTGCAAACAGGGAATTAGTTAGATTGGGCTTCAAGTAGGCAGGAGGAGGAAAAGATTGATCCACATATGGATAAAATCTTGGAAGGCACATGCTACAAATTTCATTTTGTAGAGAAACGACATGAACATTGTCATTCTTCAACTGGTTAAAGTTTTGGGAACAGTATGAATTAAGAGGAATGATGAGACCAAGAGAGGGTTCTAAAGCAACCAAATAACATGTTATGGTTTCTTCAAGTAAATGGGTTGTACTGTTGGCAGGAAAAGGTGGGAAGGAGGGTGGCTTTCAGGAAGAACTGAAAGGAGTCTCAGTACCAATTTTACCTAGTGGCCAATAGAATGGGGAAAAGAATTGGGACAAGGTGGTATCTTGTCAGAAGAACAGATCATGGAACAAATTCGTGACGTCTGCTAGGGAACTGACCAGAGTTATGAGTCCTGATGACCTATTGATAATTCTCATGACATTTTATTGTCCATTGCAATTAGAATGGAGATTTAGAGGAAAATGCAGGAAGATGAGTGGCCACACTACTTCTGACCAACCTAGAAGCATAGAAGATGCATAGTTGTCAAGGTGTCGCCTAGGTGTCCAGACGCTTTGGTTGCCTAAAGCGCCTGGACACCTTCGTTGCTTTGTTGGTGTCGCCTTGCGTCTAGGCCCCCCTCCAATGCCTTGGGTCGCCTAGAAGCCGTGAAAACTATGCATCGATGTGCTTTTGCCCAGCAAGTGGAGTTGTAGTCTTATGTGTTACCATTAATGTATAGTCAAAATTGACCCTGTGGCAGCCTAGCTCATTTGCCTTGGGCTAAAAAAGGGATTTCTAGAAGAATTTTGCTTTGCTCCGATCATGGGAATTGTGGGGGAAGGATTCAACTTGAGACAGTCTAACTGAGGATAGTTGATGCAGATTGCAGCATGGGGGTTTCTGGAATTCTAAGGTACAACATTCCTCATATGGTAGGCATCGGGAGATGGCTTCCTAGGATCTGATGATTTTATGGACCTTCATTAGTGTAGGGCTTGAAAACTTGATTATAAAGAACTTGGTGGAAATTTTTGTTCATTCAAGTAGTCTAGGGAATTGGCATCCTTAGAACATAACCTTCAAAATAACAAAATAATTACCCGTACATCATTAAGAGGTCTGAGGAAGTTGTGTACTTTGTGGAATGAGGATTAAAGTAATGCATAGCTCAAGAACTTACATGTTTGAGCCACAAGGAGCTGTCACTTTTGTGAGAACATCTGGCCCTTCACAGGACCAACATGCAGCACCCTCACTGTTGGATATGGACAGAATTCTTGACATGGTCTTTGAGAAGTTGTAATTTATTACAACTGTAGATGGCATAGGGGCAGACTGGAACAATCTTGTCGCATGCAAGAACTATATATAATGGTGAATATATGTCACATAGAAATGTGGGATAGTACTTGTCACATTAACCCTTAACATAGATTGCAAAATGCACCCATAGTCAGTTTGATCGATGTTGTTGCTTTGTTGGTAACTCAACTCAACTTGATTAAGCCTTACCTTAATTAACTAAATGGGGTCCACTACACGAATCTTGTGTCACCAATCAACTCTATATAGAACTTAGTTATAAATTTTGTTTAATTGTCCTATTCGACAAGGGTTCCAAAATGAAATGTTTTGGCACTTCATTAGGTTTGATGAAATGTTGTAGCAACATTTTTGGTAAAAATATATTAAAAAAAATAAAAAATTTAATGAGCAATAATATTATTTCTCAAGGAAAATGAACTCTGTCTGGGAGCGCGGCGTATGCTAGCGTCTTCCTAAGTCTCTCTCCTCCACTTTGAAATGACATATCTGCCCCCTCTTTTGTGGAAGGAAGGAGATAGAATTAGAAAATGCTAGCATATGCTATACATCTGGACAGAGAACTCAATCCCTATTTTTTATTTAAGAATTATACTATAATATCAAATGATACTGAAAAGTATTGGGGCATTGGAAATCCCTTAAATGGGCTACAAGGTAGGTATTTTGAAGCTTAGTTATAAATGGGCTTGTTTAGTCCTAGAAGCAAAATAATATTTAGCCCAACAAAAAGATTTCGAATCCATGACTCTGATTTATTATGGCTGAAAAAGCCTGAAGAAACGAAACACACCTAAACTGGCTGAAATGCTTTAATGAAGAATTTCTGCGGAACAAGTATTTTGTTTTGCTCATCAAACAAAATACTGGGGATTTTTCAGCCAATCTGAAACGAATATTGCTGGTCAGATTTAAGATTTACTTTATGAGTTGATTGATTATGAGTATTTTCATTGGATTGTGCAGGGCCATCAAGACAGATTCACTGTTTATGTACATGCATCTAAGGAAAAGCCAGTGCATAAGAGTCGTTACTTCATTGATCGAGAAATTCGTAGTGAGAAGGTATGCGAAAGATCCATACTCTGTTTTCAAATTTGCTGCAGCTATATTTTCTTTCTTCTTGTTTCTCTGTAATTTATGTTCCAAGGTAAAATTTTCTGTATTAATGAATGTATTAGTAAAGATTGAATTAACATTTCCACAGGGGTGAAAAGAATATGAAGTCCTATATATGACACTTACACCAATGTATTTTTCACGCAGTCAAAGTATTGGATTTTTTTAATATTCAAGAACGATTTATCTGTTTTTTGTGATTTTTTTCTTAATGAGTTTATTTATTATGGAGCTAATGAGCATCTTTCTCCATTTCAATCTAGTAAATGAGATTGGCATGTGTTTGTGATTATTGCTTTTGTGTTGGAATAAGTCAGTCTGTTATGGAGCAACTGAGCTAATCTTACTCCATCTTTATTTGGCAAAATAATACATGATTGGCATGTGCTGACATGGACAGGATCTGTGCAGGTCGTATGGGGGAAAATTTCTATGGTTGATGCTGAGAGGAGACTTTTAGCTAATGCGCTACAAGACCCTGATAATCAACAATTTGTCTTACTTTCTGACAGGTGATTGGGACATTGAATTGGTTTTAGCTTCCTCATCTTTGCTGATCTGCACTTGATGGTGCTTTGCTCATTTTTTGAGTACTTGTTTTCTTTTTTTTGCAGTTGTGTGCCGCTTCATGATTTTGATTATGTGTATAATTATTTGATGGATACAAACATGAGTTTTGTTGACTGGTAAGCCTGCTTTACTCTCATATTGGTTTTGTTCGAGATATAATTTGGTTTGACACGTTAAAAAGTGCTGAACTATTTCTTATTAATAACTGTCCTCCTAAAACTTTGTGAGGATGGCTAGGGGATTATTAAGATTGAAGCTTTTTATCCAGTAACATTAATACATGGCTCATCTGGATGAGGTCCAAACTTCTTTGTCTTTCTTAATACACTTATCTATTTTCCATTTAAACAGCTTTGTGGATCCTGGCCCACATGGTTCTGGCAGATATTCAGAACATATGTTACCGGAGGTTGAAAAGAAGGATTTTAGGAAGGGTGCACAGGTACATCTGCATTCATGTAAATGTGGTTAACATTCAACTTAGGGTTTCTCACCAAAGAGTATGAGATGTACATGTAACTGTTTGTTGATCTTTTCCTCAGTATCTGATAGATTATGTTTTCATCTTCTTCTCATTTTCCCTAACTTACCATGCGCGAAGCTGAACAGTTTATTAGGGCTTTGAAAGATTGACATGGTTATATGCACGTTAGCAAGTCTATAAGTTTCCTGCTGTGTCTTTATCAAACCACTTTTATTTATGGTCAACATGTTGTTTCAAACCTTGTGGGGGCAACCTGTCAATCATGGTGGGTTCCATTGGAGCTGTGTGGCTATTACACTTTTTCTTTACAAAATCCTGCTATGTTGAAAAGACATAGTAATTCATTGTTCTTGTTTCATCATCAGCACCATCCTAGCCATCATGGGGTTTGCTGCACCAGTTATGTTCTTCCTTTTCACTCCTTTTAGGGTCAGCTTCTGCTCAACCGGTGGTTTATATCTGTTTCTCAATATCGCAAACATCTACATGCAGTACTTATATTGAAATTGCTGATTGCGCTAGTCATATTTAAATTGTTCATCTTTCAATTGTATACCATCCCCCCCCCTCTTTACTCTTACTTTTATAAGGGTTTGGGGATTATGTTATCATTAAGACTTGAAAGAACCGTGTGGAAGGAAATTAATAGGCTCTAATTCCTATTTCTTGCAGTGGTTCTCGATGAAGCGGCAGCATGCTCTAATAGTGATGGCAGACAGTCTTTACTACACGAAGTTCAAGCTTTACTGCAAGGTATTTTCTACTCAAAGATGGTTTGCAAATCATCTTTGAGTAAAAGAAAAAAAAAAAAAAAAAGCAAATTTCCGTGTTCTTTTTTGGCCTAAAATAAAAGTTTTCTGTTGATATATTTAAGCATTAAAGCTGTACATTTGAGGATATCTTCCGCAGTTCTAGTCAAATCAACCATGAGCATTTAGCATAGACTACATACATAATATAAGCTGTATCAATATGATCTGGGCTGATGTGAATGCTTGTGATTTTCATAGCCGGGGATGGATGGGAAAAATTGCTATGCTGATGAGCATTACTTGCCAACCCTTTTTCATGTGAGCACACTAGACTATTTCATTATTTTTCTTCAGTTTACCAAATTTTTTGTTCCTCCCTTATTTTTTTCCTTGTAACTGAACTGGTTCTTTGCATTTCAGATGATTGACCGTGATGGCATTGCGAATTGGTCAGTCACACATGTTGATTGGTCTGAGGGAAAATGGCATCCAAGGGCTCAGGAGGTCACCTATGAGCTGCTGAGGAATCTCACAGTAATGATTTCTTAAAACTCATTTATATTTCTATTGCAGCATGCCATTTAGTATTTGATCCTTGTGTGTTGGGAAAATCTAACAGCAGTATTTGGTTCTCATCTGCTCGTGCAGAAGGAAGTGCAGATAAGGCCTTGCATTTGGAATGGTATGAGAAGGCCGTGTTACCTATTTGCGAGGAAGTTCTACCCGGAAACTCTGGATAACTTGCTGTTAGTGTTATCAAACTACACATCAATGTCAGAGTTTTCTCAGTGATTTTATTTTTGGTCGGATCCACAGCATTGACCCTGCTATAGCCCCCTGGTTTCTCCGTAAATATATTGATATGTTGTAAAATGCCATGTTTTAGATTGGCTCAAATGCCCCCCAACCAGGTTTCTTTTTATGGAAGGGTGATCGGCAGAGCAGCTAGGATTTTTCTTGTCTGGGGCTGGAGGGTGCTGCGAAATAGTTTCGCACTGGTGCTTCCTTTAGGGGTAGTTGATTTGCTGTTTTCCTCATCAATAGAAAATTTTGGAGATCTATGCAAAAGCATTTTAAGGTTGTTAATTTTTGTACAACTTTGAATTGTGAAATTGCAAATCACCTCTCTTTCTCTACCCCATTTTGCCATTTTGCAAAAGTGAAGTTAAAGCTTAAAGGTTGAATTGAAACAAATGATGAAAGGGAGGCACTTTTAGTGTGGTATCCAATTTTCATTTCAAATCATGACATCAATTTTTCTTGAGCAAATTCATTTGGTGGTGTTCTATAAAGCTTTCCTTTCAAGAGCTTGGATTCAAGGTTTGTGCCACTATTAAGAGAAATCCCCCACCCCCACCTAAAATATAAAAGAGCTTTTATTATAACACATTTTTTTTAATGTGTAAACCCTCTTATTTCACACAAGAACTACATTAAATACTATTTTTTTTGGACCGATACGGGCTGACCCAATCATGGTTTGATAATTGGAATTGGATGGATTGGTATCGGCCTTGACCGATCCCAATTCTTAGTCGAGATTATGTTGGTGAATCGATACAGTCTAGGGGTAAAATAGTCAAAAAACGTGACTTTAAACGTAAAATCATGGGTATTTTCATGTGATCTAGATCAGTTTTCTCTCCTTGAGTTTCAAGCTTGGATCTCTGGGATTTGACTCATCTCCAAATAATTAAACACCTCGTCCAAGGGTTGGGAGGATCTCAAATAGGCATCCCAATACATGGACATGTATCATCAAGTCTTCATAACTGTTATATCACTAATTGGATGCCTAATTAGAGATCTTTTTCTGATCTTTATCATAATAAAAATGTGTGTATAAAAGACATATGAAAGGACGTGTTATATATTTGCAATAATGAATTTACAATGGGGTTGGTAGCCTAGCGGTGAAAATTCCCTCAACCCATCATCGCTCGAATTGGCTGGTTGAAACAGAGAAAGCCCTCTCTCCCTCTCTCCTTCTGTTCTTGTGCGCTACAAAGCCATGTATGACTGATTTTAAAACCCTTATTACCCATTGGGCATGTTAATTATTCCGGAAATAATGCTCGAGTGAGGAAGAAAATCCATCATCATTTATGCACTGGAATCTGTTAAAAGTATTGGTTTCATTGCAACTCCATCCATGTACTGGAAGTCCTTCATGATTCTCGGCATTTCCTTTTGGGTAACCATAGAAAGGTTTCTCTGTGCTCATCTCTTCTTTTTTGGGGTGAAGAATTTTAAGGCTAAAACAAGGTCTCAAACCCTTTTTAAATTTCACTGGGTTAAAGAGGTGGTTAATTAATGGGAAAGAGGAGTTTTGATTCATGATTTATGAACTAGAGTTGATGGGAAAGAGGAGTATTAGTTCATGATTCACTTCACAGTTCCACACCAAAAGGAATTTCTCGATGTGGTTGCCTCATGAATCATGGTTCATGAGCCAGTCCCAGCTCCACTCTTATAAATCAAATCAAATCAAATCAAATAAATAAACTCAAAAAATTAAATGACAGCAACTTTCTTCATTTAATGTGTCAGCTGCTAAGTTGTCCACACATACACGAAAACAGTAAAAGAATACCAAACTCATATTCGTGTTCCAAGCTCTTAAGGATTTTCAAGTGCTTTATTTTTTAATGAAATTGGATGCATTTGGCTGATATTGGATCTTTGGATGATGTATTTTGGATCTTTTATTAATCTTTTTTAATGGATATATTTTGGACGATATTTGATGATATGATAGGTTGTGAATTTAGAATGGGATGTGGATACTATCTACATTTATTTTGGTTGTTGCATTTGCTTTGAAATTTGATGCAGGCATTTGGGTAATTATTTTCCAATTTATGCATGTATTTTACCTTTTTTGGTACTCTATTGTTCAGTTTTAAACATTAAACCTATACCCTTTTTTAAATATTTCACCATATTTTTTAGTGTCCTCTTGGTCATGTTCTGATCTGCTTATAACACGCCTGTACTGAACACTGTCTTTTTGCCTTTCCCATTTTAACTAACTATGGTCTGGATTCTAGATTTCCTTACTAAGATTGGTTTTGGGTAGAGATTCCATGGCAGAAGAAGAGCAAGTATCTCAGGACATGCAGTCCTTGATGTCGGTGAATTCGGAGGCTCAAGATTCATCAAGCAGTTCGAATCAAAGGACTGGGTAAGGAGCTGAAGTTGATTTGATATGAGTTATGTTTTATTTTATTTTATCTTTTTAGGGGTGGGGTTGGAGATTCCTTATTTTACCAAATATCAATCTCGAAGTGTGAGATCTCTGTTTTTCATTGGCTCAGGATGACGTTAGAGGAGAGATTTCAGATTATAAGGAGTATTGGAGAAGAATGTATACAAGAGGATGAGTTGTTGAATCTGCTTGCCAAGAAGCCAGGAATTATTTGCTATGATGGCTTTGAACCTTCTGGGAGAATGCACATTGCTCAGGTATTTTTTAATTTTTAATTTTATAGAATTTCTTCTTTAGTTGTTTCTATTAAATGTGTTTATCAGAATCAAGCTCAATTCTTTTAGTACTGTATCTTAGAGTTTAACTTTGTATTTTTTTTTTGGGGGGGGGGTCTTCTGTGGAGTGTCCTTTTTTTTTTTTGGTTCTCTGTTGCCAACTTTTTTTATACACAATGATATAAACAATGATTGGATGTGTTTAGCAGTTAGATTTAGATGTGGTTTTTTTCTGATTGTAATTCTATAGAAGCTTTTAACACATCGAAGATGCCCACATAATACAACATGAAATAGTTGATTAGCTGCCTGAACTTCAATTGATTATTTGCTTTACCAATTAAGTTAGTAGTTTACCCTTCTATGCATGCCAGGAGTTACCCATTTCCTTTGCTAGAAAGTCGGTTGGGTCGAGTCTTTTCCCAGAATTCACATTAATAACAAGAAATCCAGAAGCGACTTTTGGATTGTTTGCAGAACAAGAATCCTCTAGGGAGTAGTATTGGTTTTCTCATCGTGGGTTTCTCCTTGAATTAACAGAGTAATCAGTTCAGTTTCTCACAGCCATCCAAAGACAAGGGCTTTAGCACATATCTTACTTGTTTTGCTCTTGGAGTTTGGTGCAGGTGGGTATAAGGTCTGGTCCTTTATTAAAACACAATGGATTAAGCTTTGGGGAATTATTGAGGTTGATCTGGGACATAATACTGTATGAATTTGTGTTCTGATTCCTGAATGTAGCCTTTCCTCTTTTGGTTTTTATTTATCAGGGAGTTATGAAGGCAATAAATGTGAACAAACTAACATCTGCTGGATGCAAAGTAAAGATATGGGTTGCAGATTGGTTTGCACAGCTAAACAACAAAATGGGGGGTGACTTGAAGAAAATTAGAACTGTTGGAGAGTACTTGATTGAGATATGGAAATCCGTGGGAATGGATCTCGAAGGAGACAAGGTGGAATTTTTGTGGTCTTCAAAAGAAATTAATGCTCGGGCAGATGAGTACTGGCCTCTTGTAATGGATATAGCTCGGAGGAACAAGCTTCCAAGGATAATAAGGTATATGAAAATCTCTAGTTGTCTTTGTTAGCTGGATCATTTCCTAAATTAAAACTTATGCATGGCAATGCTATGCCCCTATTTGCAGGTGTTCTCAAATTATGGGTCGCAATGAGCAGGATGAATTGACAGCTGCACAGATTTTCTATCCATGCATGCAGTGTGCTGACATATTCTTCCTGAAGGTGCCCACACCCTCCTTTTTGGGGATGTGTAAGGCTATACATGACACTTTCTTATTTGGTTCAAATATGTACATTTCTTAAGAAAGTTGTTAGTATTAACAACACCTTCAGAATCTGGGATTGTTGTACCTTGTTTTTTTTTCTCAACTTGGTGAACTGCCTCTCAGAAGAAAATTTTGTATTGACTTGCTCTCGATATTGATACTTGTTTAACTTTTGTCACTACTTTCTCTGTTTTTTTAATGACAAATAATTGCTATTTTTCATATTACAGTAATAGTAAATTTCAACAGTATAACCATCTGATTTTTCCTTTTACAAACTTATTACATCGTTAACAGGCTGACATCTGCCAGCTGGGCATGGATCAGCGGAAGGTAAACATGCTTGCCAGAGAATATTGTGATGACATCAAGAGGAAGAACAAGCCAATCATCTTGTCACACCGTATGCTTCTACTTGCCCGTAATTTGTCTTCTGCGTTATTATCTGCCTCTTATTATTTAGCTTTTGTTGTTGGTAACTCGCAGACATGCTACCTGGTTTGCATCAAGGGCAAGAGAAGATGTCCAAAAGCGATCCATCATCTTCCATCTTCATGGAGGATGAAGTGGTATGTGATTTAGCATACAAGGGATGCTTTAACATCTAGTCAAATTTAGGGTAGAAAGAAAGCAATTTCTGTTAGTCCTAGGCGAATTAAAATGCTACGTTATAAGCATCTAAAAGTTAACCCTGACATAACTTAGTCACACTTTTTTGTAATTCAGCTCATCTTCATTGTTTGGATTGTAGAATCACTAAATCTGATGGCAATCATACTGGACTTTGCAGGCAGAAGTCAATCTGAAGATAAAAAAGGCTTACTGCCCTCCGATGGTCGTTGAAGGGAATCCTTGTTTAGAGTACATTAAGTACATAATCTTGCCATGGTTTAATGAGTTTCAAATAGAGCGGGACGCAGCAAATGGTGGGAGCAAGTAAGTGTATTAAATTAACTTCGTCACTCATCTAGCCTACATTCTGTTTCAGATATTTCCATGAATGCTGTTTCTAGTTGGATTTAAAATGTTGTAAAAACTATTTTGAGAAGAAAAGACGAATAGAATGGCCGAAAAAATAAAACATTTAAAATAGCAGTCGAAAATGGGTGGAAAAGTCCTAATTAATATCTGCAAAAGTCTAAGGGTGTTTGGTTGAAATTTTTTTACCGTTTTGTTTTTGTTTTTCTACACTCCTTCCATCCTAAAAAGACTGTCTAATTGGGAATCTTCCGATGTCCCAATTTATTTGTCCGTTGGAATAGTAAATGCTTTGAAATTTTCTTGCTTTTCAATATTACCGTCACCATTTTATTGGTTATTAATGCCACGACAACAAATTGTTCATTAAATGAGGGATATGAAGGGGATTTAACATAGTTGGAATAAATTTATGATGGGTACTTTTGAAGATTAGGCAAGGATTCAAAATACTTGGGTTATTAATGCAATAACAAATTTTCCTTAAAAGGTGAAATTTGTCAAGCTTGACAATAATTGCTTGTGGGACCAAGGTGGTTCTACATTTTACATTTAACCAGATGGATCTGTATGTATTGATTCCTATAGGCTTAGAAGGAATTCAAGCCTCTGCCTTTTTCACAGATCTGAAGCCTAAAAGAGTTCTGAGAATTTACTATGCAACTTCAATCATGGTGGGTTTTGGTGCATTTTCCTTTATTCAGGACCTTCAAGAGCTTTGAAGAAATTGCTGCTGACTATGAGAAAGGAGAACTACATCCAGCAGACCTCAAACCTGCTCTATCAAAGGCTTTAAATAAGATTTTGCAGGTGAGCTCATTTCTTTCCTTCCCTCTTTTCCAATTTTCAGCAATCCTACTTCTAGTTATGACTACTGGTGCAGTCATAGTTGTCAAGGCATTGCCTAGGCTTCCAGGAGGCTCATCCTGGACTGCTGTTTTGGTCTCCTAGGCGGCGCCTTGAATTTTCCCTCCTCAACGGCCTTGGTTCACCTAGGTCCCGTCACAACTATAGGTGGAATGCTTCAATGTACTCCAAGAACGAGAAGCATGCTTACTGGCTAACCCCTTTTTTTTTTTTTTTTTTTTCATTGTAAGTACACTTCTCCCATTTCTTTTGTTTTTTTCCTTTTATCCCTAGGCCTACTTTTGTTTCAATGGAAAAGTATCCTGGCAGATTAATTTATACTTGTAATACTTATTTTGTTTTCACTGTGATTTGTCATTTCTAAATTATGTAAATTATGTTCTCTTTCTGCATGTCATATTTGATTCTGACATAAAGTAAAAGATGAAGATGCCGATGAGCTAATTTATGCTTATAATGTACAATAAACTATCCTGTGATCAAGCAAAAGTCTTGTTCTTTTTATTATTACCAAATGCATTTTAAATTGTATTCTCCTTCACCTTTTCGCAGCCTGTGAGAGATCACTTTGCAAATGATGCTACTGCCAGGGATCTACTGAAAAAGGTTAAGGTAAGTGCTAATTTTGTTTCCATTCTATCACTCCTGTTGCTAAGACCTTGTTTTTCGTTAGCTATTGATTTTTGTGGCAGAGAACTCACTGAATTTCTTATAATTTGCAGGCTTACAGAGTTAGCAGGTGATGCAGTAGACAGTCAAGATACTTGTTTGGTTTGTTGCTCCGAACTCAAAACTTGATTTAACCAGTTGAACTGGAGTTATATTTTTGAAAAAAGAAAAACTTGAGATATTAACAATAAATTTACGAGCCAGGTATATTCTAGATAAATGAAAAGGGGGATTTGAAATACAGGTTTTATTTAAAGAGTGAGTCTAGATTCTTGGTTGTAACTTGGCTTGATTTGCTCAAACATATTTGGTTTGCCTGAAAAACTTTAGCTGTTTATCTTTTCCCAAACAGGGAGAGGACAAAAGTTGTAACCATTGCTGTGTTTGGTATGTATGTATTCTTAGAATAGATTCTGGGTCTAGAACGCATTACCTGATTCATCTCCATTTTATTGCTTCAAAATGTGAAATGCTTACCAATCACATCGTACTGCTCCTACCTGCCATTAAAAAATGGCCAAGCGTCACAGCTCGAAAACCAAGCATGGATAGTGATCAAACCCACAACAAATGGCAGAAACTTCAGCACCACTTGCATTGTTGATGGCATTCACATCCCACATTGGATCGTGCCATTTTGGTGTACAATAACAATGGTTACCATAAATCATTGTTCACACATTAGCTTTTATATGAAAACCAAGGCAGTGATTTATGTGTTCTAAATATTTCAGTGCTGCCCCCGCATTAAAGATGCTTCTGCGTCCCCTCCCATTGGCATGTGATCTGACATTACCATATATATGTTGATATTACCATATATATGTATATTACTTAAGGGAGAAGGTTCCATGCTGTCAATGTGGGAAGGAATATACACGTAGCACCATTGGGCTTAGTGATATAGTCACATCACATGGTGTCTGGCAGTAGAATGTTGTCGTCGTGGCAAAGATGGTTGGCTGTGTTGGATTAATCCTGCATGGGGTGTGGCTTGTTTATTTCATATTCTTAATTTGTTTTACTTTAAACAAATGTAACCTCACGAAAAAACTTCAAAAGGATTATGCGTGTGCTAGGCCTTCGCATGGAGTATATATTGGTATAATTCTTTACATAATGAGAGAGAGAGAGAGAGAGAGAGAGAGAGAGAGAGAGATCTATAATTCCTACGGAATTCCATAGTCGAGAGCTGAGATTATCTTGACTTCACCTTCCCCTTTTGCTTGTTTCTCCATCATCCCACGTTATAATGCGTGCAAGTCAATAATAATTTGGAACACCAATATGTATATATATATATAAGTTTGGGAGATTGCATGGTTTTAATGCTTATATAAAGGACCCTCGAAATTATCGTCCTGCCTCCCATGAAATCAGGAATCCCTTCTATGTTAATGCAGGGCCAGGTGACTAGGTATCGATGTCTCACCATATAAATTTATAAAGTGAAGAAAATCAATCCAATTATTGAGTACTAAAATTCAAATTGAGGGCTTACTTAATGGAGCTGTTCATCGCCTGTATGTGTATATATATATATATATATCCATCATTTTTTAGGCGTAGTGAAGAACTATAGAAAGTTGTCATTGGTTGTTGACACTATAAAACATGGGATCAGACAACAGGCATTCGGGAGTTCCCTATGTTAACAAAGAGCAAAGATCATCATGATCCATCCACGCTTCTATTTGTTTGAATCCTTTTGTCACTGTTTTGACGCAAATCCTATATGACACCTCTGGCCTTTGATACCAACATATTCCCATAACTTAGAGAAACATGGTGAAACTTTGATAAAATAATACAATAGCTATTCATCCACTAAAATGGGAGGCTGGGTCCATGCAACCATCACAAATAATAATCAGATGATCTCCATATGGTATTGCTTGGTATTTAGTAATTAATGGCCATCAAAGTAATTTCAGCATAATGTAAAGATAAAGGAGCAGATAATAAAGTAAGATCCTTAACCCACTTATGAATTAGTTGAATAATATGAGAGGGAAAAAATTATTGTTTTTCACAAAAATATATTTATTTTTAAAGAACCAAATGAGATTGGTCGTTACAGTCAAGATCTATAAAACTGGAGACACATCCAAACAAGATAGGGTGAAGAAACAAACAATAGACTCATATCTAACAGAAGATTGGAAGTTCTCTATGCGTACAATATAGAGTTTTGAAAATTTAGGACAATAAAAGAGTGCACAATAGTTGTTAAAGAAATGCAAGCTTGCATGGACAAATAGCTCATCATCACTTAAATTCTTTTTGTTTTATCTTGAAGAGCTATTTTGAACATATTTCTGTAGAACACATTAAGCAGCTTTGCAATCTATACTGTTTTTTTTTTTGAATAAAATATTATTTAAATTTTATAATCCATAGTAAATTCTTTTGTTAGCATTCTTAATTGGTCTTGTATTGGAGAGAAAGTCGATGAGAATTTAGATGCATCATCTATTTCATAATTAATAGGTTCATCATCATCATCATCAGATGAAATGTTGTAAGAATTTGGATTGTATGAGCATCGAGTTTTCGTAAGGCCACGGGTGAATGAGAATCCATTCAACATGGAGCTTCAGATGTGCATGGGGGGTATCGGCAGGGCATTTGGGAATACTAAAACCCTTTAGCGGTTTGTAAACCCTAGCTCTATAGGTGAAGCAAAATTTCTCCATAGTATAACATGGCCATGGATTCTGAGAAGTTTTGATTCCTTAAAAGTCTAGTGATCAGTAGGAATTGATGAACATAAAACTCTTGCCCAAAAAAAAAAAAAATCATATTTATTTTAATTTTTTCAATTATTTGATTGAATTTGATTCTAAAATTTGACATGTAATTAATCCAAATCATCTGCATTTTATCCAACGGTCAAAATTACCACATCAGTTGATGATCATGACGCCCCATAATGAGAGAGGGTAGCCTGAGAACCCCCTACTAAGCAAGCGTGGAAATATCAATTAGCCAAGTCAAGTAGTGTTTAGATATTAATGATGCTTTATTCACTCTTTGGGAGAGGGTGATGGCAACATAACCAATCCCTCAAATAAATTAGATTTTATTACTGAGTCGTCTCGCGTGCGTGGTTCATTTATATATATGATAACAACCTCGTGACTTTTATCACCAAAAAAAATGGGAGAATTTGACCACCACCCATATCATGACAAACCAGGCTTTATTGACCTTTGAGTTAAAAGAGGTTTTGTTGACCAGGTCACCAAAATGGGTTGATCAATAATTTGATTGGGTAAAATATATGGTAGGCGTATCCTCTCATGGTTAATAGAGATCATAGGTCAAATTACCAATAAAAAAAAAATTAGATGACAGAGTCATCTTAATTACCAAAAAAAAGTTGATAATGTGATTCGATCAAAAATAAGGGGGTTAGATTTCGTTCTAATGCTAACAAATTCTCAAATTCATAAGGTTAAGAAAACCCTAATTCAATAAATTTGAAGAAGAGTAAAAAATGAAATGAGAGTTAGATTTCATTCTAGCATGAAGAGATTCTCAAATCCAAACAGTTAAGAAAACCCCAATTTAACAGGGAAGAAGAGCAATAAAACAAATATTTTTATTTGTTCATCAACTTCAAGATGATTTTATTGAATTTAAAACCATCGTTATATAAGTAGGTCACATTACAAAGAAGGAAACAAAATAGGAATCGTTACTAATTGTGTAAATAGGAAACTAGCAAAATTAGAAAATAACAATTTGCACACAAAATTTCAGAGGCCCCAAACACCCTCTTCTTTTTTTTTTTTTTAATGACGGGTATCCAGGCTTTCGGTTTGACTAGTCTCACGGGTCCATACTGACTATACAACTGCATGGACCAAGTCATACTGGGTTGAGTGAGAATCATTCAACTTTCACTAAAAGCAGTGAAGAACACTAAGCATCCTGTATGAGTGACCTCAAAGAGTAAGAGGAGTCAAACACAGAACCACACGCTTCCTGAAACGAAGGTCCCTTACCAACTCAGCTACCCCCTTGTGGAAAACACCCTCTAAACATGCCAATCATCTACTAACTGTAGAGCATTGATTGCCGTTTGAATAATAGTATTATGGTTTCCATGACTCCACCTGAATAACAAATAATATTTCTCAAAATTTACACTAAAAATCAGTATTTTTGACCAGATCAAGTGGACTCAATCCATCCATAAATTCTTCCCAGATCTTCTCTACATCATGATGAGATGAGTATCTAGGCAATCCTAACTATGACAATACATATACCTAGTCAAACCTGCAGAATCCGTTTGGCTCAACTTAGCTAGGGTTGGTTGCAGTCACTTGCACCCTCGGTTGCTTAAACATTCCAAGTCCAAGAAAAGTCCAAAACAGTGCAGAGAGAAAAGGTCTAGCTGGGTGAGAGTAAGGAAACGTGATTTGAAAGTTTCTCCGATAACCATAACCATAACTTTGGATTTCCAAGTCAAAGTACCCAAAATTCTCACCTGGAATTGCTATCCTATCCAATTGGATTCATTTAATATAATAAAACCAAGGGAAGAACGTCTCTATACTCAGTAGAGTCTGCTTCCATATACGTTTAGATATGCTTAAAGATAACATATATTAATGTCCAAGTCCACCTTAATAGGTAACCAACCTAGTTATCTATAAATAAATCTCTTTACCCTTTAAAGAGTTTTCTTAATTAAGAGAAGAGGGAGAAAGATGGGTGGGTGTATGTCTTGCAGATCATCATCATCATCATCATCATCATCATCACCATCTTCCTTTGATTGTATTCGTCTAATTCACTTCAATGGTGCAGTCCAAGACTTCGAAGATCCGATTACGGTCGGCGATATCACAGGAAAGCCGCCGAAGTACTTTGTTTGTACACCATCACAGCTTATTTCATTCAGTTCCTCAGAAACTCTCCAACCTGAAACACAACTTCAAAGGGGACAAATCTATTTCATATTACCTTTATCTGCTCTTCAATGGGAAGCTTCACCAGTTGATTTTGTTTGTTTGGCTACAAGGCTCAACAAGGTTGCCAAAAGAAGTGGATCCATTAAAGCTAAGAACCCACAAAAAAGTCCAGTTATGGATCCATTAGAGGGTTTGAGAAGAAGCAAGTCAACACCAGAAAGAGTACTTAATCCAATTTCTGAACAAGTGGTACATGTTACAAGTGTTGGAGAGAAATCTGATGATGTTCATGTAAGGATTAATAGAGATAAAATGAATTATAGAGCACAGTCATGGAAACCAATCCTTCAGACCATCAATGAGAGATCATTTGGGCGTAGAAGTGAATCAGATCTTCAAACTCCAAGAATAGCTTGAAAATTTGAGTATGATCTCTGTGTATACATAGTGATATAAAGTTGATAAAGTGTGTTTTTTGATTGTTTGGTTTTCCCAAATTCTCATCAATGTCTTGTAGATGTTCCATATATAGATATATGTATATAATTGAGATTTTACATGGGCTAGGATTCATATAAGAGATTATTAAGTATTGAGATGTTTTGATTATGGGTTATATATGTACATATATGAGATTTTGATTTTGAGAGCCATTAATGTATGGTATAGATATGCTAATGATGTATAACTTAACCTCTGACGTAGTATAATAATATGATGGAAGAAAGAACTTTGGCACGCTTCCCTTTGCGTAAGGCCACCTCCCATTAAGTTTGCACCACCTCTAGTAGCTATTAATGTTGGTATGGTACGTGGGGGCAGGACAGCAGGAGTGATTGCAGAGGGTATGGGTCATATATGGAAGAATGGAGGGTGCAGGGTTGGAGGTTTTTTTTTTTTTTTTTTTGCGTGGTGGGGGTGTGGTTGGGGGGTGACCGGGGATACGGGAGGGTGGGGTTGCGGTGCAATGTGAGGGTGGATGAGGACAATGGGAAGAGGGATGGAAGGGAGAACAACGGTGGGGGATGGTTTGCTGGAAGAAGAAGAAGAAGAAAGTGGATTCTACTTTCGTGATATAAAAAATAAGAGAAAAAATGAAAAGAGGAGAAGAAGGAAGAACCTGGTGAGAGTTTTTTAGGAGAATAGATTCGCTGCTCGTATAATGACCTGGTTATATGGGTGAGCATCCAACGGATGAAATTTAGCTGCTACACGGGTTGTAGCTAAGTCCTATGACAGCCAAAGAAATGGAATTTAAAAGGGTATTTTGGAAAATACTATAACCTATGAGGGTATTTGTGAACCCTAGGGGGAAGTGAATTATTCCATTTCTTTGGCTGCTAGCAGGGGATTGCAGTTACTTGGCTACAACTCGGGTAGCAGCCAAATGTTTTTCGCATCCAACACCTATCTTACTTTCTACCATTACATAGGTGAAGAAGGGTATATTTAGAAAGAAAATGGACAGGTGTTTAATGCTCACATATACGACCAAATGATCATACGAGCAATAAATCCATTCTCATTTTTTTGGGTGTCATGCGGCATCATCTAGATGTACTTATAGAGTAGTTACTATGGCTGTACATCTAGAGAATCTAGACTCCTAATGAGAAGCTTCCTATCATACACAATGTTGTAGATCAAGATGGTGGCAAGTTATGCCATCAGGGGATTGTCCCTTTGGAAATGGAAGCTAGAGAGGAACCTATCGAGATAGTTGAAGAAGAGAATGCTAGGAAATGACAAAGCAACAAAACGACGATTGGCAAAAGGAAAAATGAAAAGGAGATTACACACATACACAACACAGATTTTACGTGGTTTACTCGAGGTTGTTTACATCCACGATCGAGTGATAACCAAAGCTTCCATTATCCTGATGAAGAAATTACAAAACACTAACTCATCACCACTCCTCATGAGATATTTTCCTATATATAGCATCTCACACATTACAATATAGAGAAACTCTAATGGCTAAAAGTATAAAACAATCCACAATATAAATGACTCCCAAAAATTGGTGAAAAGAGATAAGTACTCCCAAGATTAAATTGAGATCAGGCTTCATTGAGATCAGGCTTCACGTACCAATAATAGAGAATGCTAGTGAGTAGGCAGAATGCATAGTGGGCAATGATCCTAAGCATCCGCTCCACCACCTCTCGACGAGTGGAGGCTAGGGTAGGGTCGATGCTAAGGACTCTACATTGTCTCCGATAGGAAGCAATGTATCAGGGCAAGGCGTGAGGTAATGATGAGTGTCGTGAGACTGTAGTAGCGAAGAAGGGAATGAACAAAGGGGGGAGGAGGGAGTATGAGCCGGAGAAATGGAGGAAAAGAGAGGTTAAATCAAAATTACATTTTTAGGCTCATCCTTATAGTGCCTCTTGTTGTATTAGAGTTTAAAAAAAATAATAAGATTACAAATTATGTTTGTAACTTCTTAGTTATAAATAGACAAACTCGTGGCATTGGAAGCACAACACATTATGGTAACATAACATTTCAGAATTTAGTGAATCCTCCACATATTTAACAACATAGTTCTACCTATTCTAAATATCCTCAAATTTGAGCGGGATCAATTAATAAATAAATATATATATATATATATATATATTTTGGGAATTAATAAACAATTAATCTCACTTTGGTTTTGCTGGAGCAATTTCAGTCGGCTTGTCAGTTTTAGACTTTTTTTTTTAATGATAGGAACCCTTACTTCTTACTTCCATACATCATTAGATAGTGATTGGATACATTAGTTTTAAATATTTCTATTAAAATATGTTTTATTTTATTTTTAGTGGTTATATATATATATATATATATTTTTTTTTTTCTTTAAGACAAAGTTTTCCTTTTCTCGTGGTTGAATGATGGGATAGTTCAAATGGGACTCCCACCTATCTCCTCCTTCCGCAATTGTCTGGGGTTGCTATGGGCCCCAGTTAATGGATCACCGTGGCCTTAAGAAAATTCGACCTTTTTATTAACTAGTATAAATAGGTAGAAATGATTTTTTTTCCACGTTGCCCACCTTGGAAAGACTTTCCATATGACCCTAATATATATCTATTATTAGAAAAAATCATTTTATGGACAAGTAGAGACGCATATTAGAATCAACAATTCCATAAATAGATCTACATTTGTTGTTGTTTTGATAAATCGATCAATATTAGATGAATTATACATTGATGATTTTTTTTTAAATTTAAGTTATCATCTCAATCATATGACCTACTATTTATTATTGAGTTTATTTTCTCTTTATAATTTTCAATGATGAAGTCACATTGCTAAAGTTAAAATTTTAACTAATTCTCAGATATGTAATCTCCACAAGAAAAAGAAAAAAATGGATTGAGAGGTACCTCCACAAATTTTAAATGTTATTTATTAAATGACAAATATGTGAACCGCCATGAAAAGCCTCTCAAGTCTTGGTCATCATGCTATTGGATGGTTTACCCAAAAAAAATTGTAAATTCTATTGGATAACTTTGACCCCTAAAATGTCTTGTATTAGTTAGTCTGTCAAATTGAAGCCATATTTAATAATAGATAATACCCTAATAATCAAAGCACATGCTTTGAGCATTTTAGCACAATGCTTATGCAGACTCTCTCTCTCTTTCCCTCACATCCAGTCTAGACATGTTCACATCCAGTCTAGACATGTTCATTGAATCATTTGAATCAAAATTTGTCAAAACTGAACTTGTGTATACAGTGAGTAATTACTCTCTCTCTTAACTCATCTGTGGGTTATTCAGATGGCTAGGACCGTGGCGGTGGGTTATTGTGCTAGTCTTCTTAAAGATTAATCGAAGTATACTTAAGCTGGCCGGACACCTTGGTTAACAAAAAAAAACAAAAAAAACTCTTTCTTACTTTTTTTTTTGTTTTATTTCTTAGAATAAACATTAATTGGTAAACTGTCCATTCCATTCTATTTTCTATTGCATACGCAACACAATTATCAAACCATTGAATGAACATACTGAAACAGAAGACGGTGAGGAAGAATGGTGGATATGAAAACTGATGCATTCAATTAAATTCTCATTGTGAGTTTAGGTATTACAAAACCACTCAAAACAGTACTCCGGGTCAAACTGGGCCGGACCGGGTCTGGCTCAAATTTCCGCATTCCCCTGTTCCTCCCTCAGTCACTCAATAGGGAAGGGAAACAAAGGAAAACACCCCATTAACTATATTCCACCCAAGCTTGAGAAACGTTGTGCAGAAAGTCTCACCTTTCCTTTGTGTTTCAACTTTTTTGGAGGCAGATCTACAGGAGGCCCAAAGTTGTTACCGAAGTAGAGGACGATTCAGGGGAAGATTAATTGATAGTCTTATGGATTTCTACTAGAGGATGTATAGGCACCCACAATTGATTCTGAAACCATAACAACTTCACAGCATTTGGAAAACCTATAACTTAAGTGACTGGCAGTTAGATTGAAAACTTAAAAAAAAAGGGCTTACCCAGTGCATGAGGCTCCTGCATGTATTAGGTTTCAGAAGATAAGAATTACGCAGCCTTATCTTAAGAATGTCGAGAGGGAACTAGATTTGCAATTTACAACTCTTGGACCAATACCCGATACTTGACCGATCTAAATCGGCAAAAACAGTAAAAAAAAATGTAATTTAAAAAAAAAATAAAAAAAAGATAAAAATGACTGATACGCACCAATCTAATCCAATCCAAATCGATATTATATCGGTATCGTCAAAGACCAATACCGATAACTAAATCCATGCTTCCAACTCTATGGGACAAAAAAAAAGTGACTTAACAACAGTTAAACATGGATTACCATACCAAGACTTCTTTTTTTGGTTGAGAAATATGTATCCATCAATTGGAAAGATCACTCTAATACCATCCAATGTAAATTTGGTCAAAAACATAATTAAAACTGAGGACAAAGTGGACGACTTGTAAGGCAAAAATGGTTAAACGGCATCGTCTTCACATCAAAATCTAGATTTGGAAATAAAATGAAAAAACACTCTTAACCTAAGAATTTTGGTTAGTTTTGAAAAGATTAGGTTATTCGTACTACACCAGAGAAAATTGGTCATTTTTCACTCTGAAGAGCAATGTCAAACTTAATTCATTAATTATTGTCATGAGGGTCTTCCAACGAACAACATCTGATATCTATAGTAACGTGTACGATAGTTTACCCAAACACCACTTTATGGTTGAAAAACGCCTTGTAATTTTGTGACTATAAATTTACATAATTGCTTGAATTTCTCTCCTTTGTTTGGAGAGGGTTGCTAGAGGTGAAGGACCAACAAAGACTAAGATTTTTTATTTATTTGTCTTGTTCTACCAACTGTCCATACGCCAACTAATTGGCAAAGGGGCGGGGGCGGGGGTGGGGATGAGGCGTATGAAATGGTCTTACGTCAAACTTATTGGTTGGCAACCACCATTACGTTATAAACACATATTGAAAGACGATTAAAGTTAACAATCTATAATTTCAGAAGCGCCCCTTGATGTGATGTGACTACTGGTTGGAGTTGAGTGTTGGCCAAAGTCCCACAAGAGGTTGCTTATATTTCTCTCTCTCTCTCTCTCTCTCTCTCTCTCTCTCTCTCTCTCTCTCCACTAAAAAAAAAATTAAAAACTAGTTGTAGTTGAGTGTTGGTTAAACCCTAGTAGAGATCGCTTGTAATACTTATACAATTTTTTTTTTTTTTTGATAAATAAAAAAGGATGCTTTATGGTAGTGCTCATAGCCCCAGGACAAGCTCCCGTATAGCAAGCGACGCTTCTGTAGAATCAATGGACGATAGTGGGCATACCAAGACTCGAATCCACAACCAACCGACTCGAACAATGATGGATTGAGGGCATTTTCACCGCTAGCTAGGCTACCAACTAAATAAGGTAGGCTGCAATCATAATTAAATGGGGTTACTTGTACTTCTCTCTCAACAAAAAAAAAAACCAATCAGATGCTTTGACATCTAATTATGGGATCGAACTCTATTGTATGCACGGTGTGTAGGACCTGTATATAAAAGTAAAAATGGCCATTGGCCCTACTACCGCCCAATAGACTAATAGACTGACCATGGATTTGGCTCCTCTGTGGCGCAACACAGTGTCTGGTGCGCATCCAATGCCTAGAAACACCTTGGGCTGCATGCAACCGTCTTGGGTTCCGTGCTAAGGCGTTTCTAGGCGTTGGATGTACGCCGGACACTATGTTGCGCTCAGAGGAGCTCAATCCACTGACCATTGCTCAACAGCGCTCAATAGGGGATTTGGCTCCTCTTCAGCTCGGGTGTGTGCTGCCAAACTGGTAGCACGGGCTGGATAGGTGACACGTGGTGATCTCTAGATCTTAGGGAGGGGAACAATGTAGATATAGGGATTGACTGAAGGTGAGAAACACAGAGGATTGGCAGCACACCCCCAGCTGTAGAGGATCCAACCACCTTCACCCGGGCAGGAGAATCCCGTTGGAGGTAGGGATGTAAACGGATCGAATTCGGCTCCAATGTATTACTGTCCAAATTCGAATCCGACCATCCTAACCAAAATTCGGATTCGATTTGACTATCCGCTGGGCAGTAAAAGTAAATCCAATTCCGAATTCGCTTATCTATCGGATTTTCAAAAATTATCCTGTTCCAATGACCCGCCCTCTACAAAGTTGCAGAGAATCAGTGGAGAGAGAGAGAGAGAGAGAGAGAGAGAGAGAGATGCCGCCGCTAGCCGTATCTGATTGCTTCTGTGCCGGTGTTGGCGACGATGCTCTCACAAAATCAAGACCCAAGAGAAAAACGAAGGGATGGGATAGTACAGTGGCAAGGTTTTGCATCAGTTCGAACACAACAATCAGAGATCAATGAACTAGATCTGCAACAATATATTCAAAAGATCAGACAAATGAACTCTGAATCTAAACCATGCAAGATCTTCTGCGAAGGAACTAACATCTTCAATGAAATCCACGATCAGATCTGTCTTCTTCGGTGATGGCGAGTTCAGCAACCAGTGACGAGCAGATCTGCCTTTTTCCATGGATGGCAAAAGTAGCCTTTCCATCAACAATGAGATCAGTGGGTTAAAACCTTCACGACGCCAAGAACAACTACCATGAGATCAAAGACGGCAAGATCCACAGTATTAGGGGGTGTTTGGTTCGGTAAATCTTTGGGATGACATTCTTTAGAATGATAATTCTTAATTTTTGGAGTTGTTTGGTTTTACTAGGATGACCCTCATAAGTGAGCATCCTACTTTCCATGAATGACCACATTACAAAGGATGTGTTTCAAATATGAATTTACCTCAACACTTAAACTCAGATTTTAGCAACCTTTTTACCACCTAGTATAAAAGGAGAAAGCGGAAAGAAGTTCTCTACGGAAGCCAATATTTCAACCCGCGAAAAACATGTACTAACCTCAAGGTAGGGGTGTCAATTCCTAAACCGAATCGGCAAAACCTACAGGATCAAACCGATAACAACACGAACCGAACCAAACCGAAGCCTTATTGGTTCGGTTTGGAGTATTGCAACCCCAAAACCAAACCGAACCTCATCGGAACCGGATGAACCCGAAACCAAACCGAAATTGGCTCAAAACCCAGATCGAAACTGAAACCAAACCGGTAAGAAACCGAAACACTCCAAGATTCATTAAAAAAATCAAAATTTGCATAGTTTTGTATACATTTGTATGGAAAGTCGAATCCAAACTGGACCAAAAATCAAAACCAACCTTGTTACAAATCGATTTAAGAAATCGAAGACAAACCGAAACCGAACCGCACCGAAATCGAAACCAAACCAAAACCGGAATTTCCTTATTGGTTCTGTTTCGATTTCAGCTTTCCCACACCAAAACCGACTCAACCCGGATCGAAACCGAGCCGAACCAACCAATTGACACCCCTACCTCAAGGCAACCAAACGATTTTTCAGAAAGAAACATAATTTAAAAAAATGTCTATCAAAAAATTGATATTCATATTCAATACATACATCATTTGATTTACCAAATCAAACACCCCCTTAAACTCTCTGTTCGAGTTTTCTTCTCTTACCGCTAAATCCCTTGCCGTTTCAGTCCATCCCATATGAACTCTTAATTACTGAAACCACCAAATTTTCTTTTCATATATTATTTATTATTTTAATAAGATATGCGTATGGATATTTCGAGAACCCATCTTGAAAATAAAAAATAAATATTCTTCATATTGTTTTCACCGCAAAACGAGATGAGCCAGAGGAGAACTGTCATTTTGCCTTCAAGGGAAACGAATCCCAGTTGACATGTATTAATATTACATATTTTTACACTATTATTAATGTAATAAGAAATCATATTTATTTAATTTTATATTCCGATAAATGGATTCAGAGAAATGGATACAGATATTTATTAATGTTTGATAATTAAACGAATTGAATAATAGTAGTTGAAAATTGAGATTATCATATTCTGCTTCATTTTCGTACTGATTCAGATGATTTCTGGACAAGAGTTTTTCGAATACGAACACTGCTAAACAAATATAAACACAAATTAAATACAATTTTTCGATTATCCATTTACATCCGGTGGGAAAAAATAAAAATCTATGATTTATTTATTCTTGTCTGCTGCTTACCTGTAATGGGGTCCACTGTAATCCCACTGTAATCTTTAATGATAACGTGGCACTCTCGGATAAGAAAATCTCTCTCTCTCTCTCTCAAAAGTCTCAGCTGTGCAGGCGCCGTACTCATCGACCATGGCTTCACTGGCTCTCTTCTCCACATTCAAAGGCCCTGAAATCCCCAAATCTCAAGCTCTATTTTCTGCTTCCAGACCTTCGACCAAGCCATTCATAATTTCTTTTCCACTTAGGTCTCAGAGGAAAATCTCGAGCATCTCTGCTTCGGTCTCGACTCAGGAGGTTCTCACCAGTCCGGATGATCTCGTCACGTCGATTCTCTCCAAGGTTTCTTTCATTGTTTTGATTCCTTTGCACTTCTATCTTTCTGGGTTTTCCTTTTTGTCTCTTAATTTCTCTGATTGATTGTCTTGATTACTACGTTTCTTTCGTGTTTTCCTGGTTGAAAAGACAATATGGTGTTTTAGTGATAGATTCATGAACAAATCTTACCACAAAGTCTATGTTGCTTTTCCTAAAATTCTCGAAAAATGAATGAGCTTTCCTGAAAATTTGATGATCTGCTTATGTGTTAGCAAGCTTCAATATGGAAATTTGATTTTAACTGGACTAGTTATGAATTGTAATGGGTTCAAAATGTACAACCCACCCAAATAAATAAATTATTCCTAATGGAGCCGCTATAGATATTTAAATAATTAAACTACAGAGTGCATACTAACCATGACTGAAATGTAGTTTTTTTGCCTCATCCAATTGAATTACATTGGGTGTTGTTGGATTTTCCTAAGTTGGTTATGTAAAACTAAATATTTTTTTTATAAATCAGGTGACTGAAACAGATAGAGGAGTATTGCTACCAAAAGAAGGGCACTGTGAAGTTGCAGAGGTGGCCCAGCAATTGAAGGAGTACTGTGTTGACAAGCCTGTGACATGCCCACTTATATTTGGAGGTAAATCTCAGATGCATTGTTTTACCTCTGTGATTAAGTAACTCCTATTTGGGGCCACAAAACCAGTAGATTTAGTCTGGCTTATACTCACCCTGTATTCCACAGTCAGGGGACGAAGACCTACAGCTAGATGGTCTAGTCTCTCTCTCTCTCTCAATATTTTGTATGTGTGACTAGAGCAAAGGAAGAGAATTTATAATTTAAAAAAATAAATAAATAAATTACAAAGATATACAACTAGTCACCTTATACAGTAGCAAAGAATAAAATAAAATATATATACCGAATACAGAGAAATTTCATTTTATATAAAGGAGGAGGTCCTAGGCAAGAAGAAGAGATGTGTTGGATGTGATATCCTCTGAGTTAACAGCAACAAGTTTGATGCCTGAGACACTGTCTATAGCCACTTGCCTGGCCAGATTATGAGCTGACTTAGTTAAGTTCCTAAACATGTGATAAACATTACAATCTTCTAAAATATTTAAGTTCTTTGTGATTGTTGAATGAGATTAGAAGGTCCATCCAAGGCCAGTTTTCAGAAGATGCTAAATGAGAAGAGTAACTGCTCCTAAAAAATTCATAAATTATTTTTATTTTATTTTATTTTATTTTTCTGTTGGAAGTGATTTTGGAAGTTTCTTATAGAAGGTACTGAATTGGTGTTATTTTCCACATTTTGAATTATCAATTTACGCTTCATACAAATTGAGTGCTATTCAGAGTGGGACGTAGTCTACTGTTCACGGCCAACTTCACCTGGGGGTGGCTTCCGGAGTGGATTGGGTCGCCTTGTGTTCAAAACAAATGACATGATACAGGAAGTCGAAGCTCCAGACATTGTGAAAAACAAGGTGTCCTTTTCTTTATTTGGGTTCGTTGATGGATGGGTTTCATTAAAAGGCAAGTTCCTTTACTTTTTTAATGATGCTTTATATTTTGTTCTTCTGAAGAAATACAAATCTCCAAAAATCAAAAGTTCCAGTCATTGGAGATGTCATTTGTGAAGAAACAGAAGTCATATCAGATCAAAGATCACAGAGCATCCATTATGTTCTTCAATAGAGCAGGAATGTTTGGATAGTTATGAGACATACTTGAGTTGAACTTAACCTAGGAAATCTTCAATAAACTTAACAAATGATGGGCATTTTTATTTTCCATATTTTCATGATGTTGGATTTCTCTGGATATATTTAAGAATAAACTAAATTTATCTGGAATGATGTTGTTGTTGTTGTTGTTGTTAGGTAAACTGAAGGCCTTGGATGATAAATGGATTCAAGTAGTATTTGAGCCCCCTGAGCTGAAACTTGGGCCATTGGAATTCCAATATGGTGGTGAAAGTGAGGTTAAACTAGAGATCACCTACGTAGATGAGAAGATTAGGTTGGGGAAAGGGTCTAGAGGTTCCCTCTTTGTCTTCCAAAGACGCATATAAGCTCTTCTGAACATTGGCCATGAAACAAGGGTAACAACCACAATGGTCAAGTTCATTTTTTGTCCCATAATTGCATTGTGTCTTGATAAACCTGTGTATATCTGTGAACTGATCAACATGAATTACAAATATTTTCTGTACTACATAATTGAATGTGGAAGCAACTCGATCATTCAACTTGACCAATGAGTAATTCAAGCCAAGGCAAGAGCCTAGTCCATTGTGGGTTGATGGATTGGACCTACAACCCTAACTTAGGGTAGAGGCATGGACCAGGGCCTTAATTACAAGCACTAATTTGGATTCTCAGACACATACAAATACTTTGGGAAAGTGCCTCCAAAGTTAATGCAAAGTGATAGTAGTTGATGAAATGCCACTAGTTCCCATTATAACACTATGGCAATGGGACTGGCTTTTGAACCACTTCCAAAGTTCACTGAGGGCTGGAATTTCACCAAAGATGGGTGTTGCATCCTCTATTAGACAGATCCACTCACATGTATGTCTTTGAATGGATTTCAATTCTGTAGAGCGATTCTGACTTGAATCATCTTTGGGCACCCATCCTTTATTAGACAGATCCACTTACATGTATCTGTGTCTTTGAATGGATTTCTATTTTGTAGAGTGATTCTGACTTGAATCATCTTTGGCTCAAATCTGGATTAATATTTGACTCTCTTTTTTTCCTGGGTACCTTCTACTCTCATGCCATTAATTTTCATGGCTATCATTCACAGTAAGTATTTGTTCTTGTGAGGACAACTTCTATCCTTACCAAAAAGATCAATCCAGAAGTTGAATGTAATACCAAATGGGCCAAAAGGCTGTGAGTTGGCCCTTGGTGTTCTTGTCTAGTATCTTATAGCATTTTCAATCCTCACCTCACTACCATGGAAAACTCACCTTTTTATTAAGGTTTATTTACTTTTTATTACTTTTAAACCTATTCTGAAGTACATGAAGAACAAAAAGCAGTAGAGGAGGAAGAGGTTTGGTGCTGATCATCATTTCAACCCCAAACAGTAACAAGTTCCAGTCACAGACAGTAGCAAAGATTAATCTGTCTGCTCAGTTATTATAGACTAGACCATCACTTCAAAAACATAACCTGAATAAAAGGAAAGAAAGGGGGGGGGGGTGGAGGAGGAAAAGATGAACAAAGAGAAAGGAAACAGCCTAAAGCACCTTTTCTCTCTTCAACTTACCCATTCATTCCTTATATCCTCCATTCTGTAGTTCTCTTAGTCTTCAGTTGTTCAGTAACAACGTTACATCATACTCTATTGTCGCAGTACCATTAGTAAGGTTTAATTCATGGGGGACAACCGTAGCAAATCCTCTAGCCAGACGAAACTGACCGGTACCACCAACTACTGCAACACTGAACGCACCATTTCTGTAGGTAGTCCTCGAGAAAAAACTAACAGTGCTGCCTGTCTACTCGCCAGCGGTGAATCCAACATCAATATATAACATGAGTCCACACTGGACGAGTTTTTGAAAGATGTTGAGAATATATGTTTGTTCAGGATCTATATCAACATATGTTTGTTCAGGATCCACTCTGGGTACTGACAACTGGGTAGGCAATTAAACACAGTGGCTGTGAAGATGTTGAGAATAGGAACCCTTCGCAGATGAAAGCTCCTGTTTTGGTTGATCAGAAAATTCCACTGATCCAACCACAACTTTTGATTGCTCAATGAGCCCTCTTTCAACAGAATATAATCTTGATATATGCTTTGGTGTGTCCACCAAAACCCATTAGAACATAATGTCATTATACAAACGAGTATCCCTTAATAAAACAACAGTCATCATGCCAGCATAGCTACGAGAGGTAGCGTTCACTAAATGCACTTTGTGCACAGCTGAACCAACATCAATTATCTCACAACAATGATTAATCAGTCATATAACAAGGAAAAATTTAGATCCTTGGCATAAATTGCTTTCATTGGATAATCAATACAATGGCTAAAACAACTTAAGATGCAGAAATTTAGAGTCTGGGAGTGCAAGAAAATGGAAAGGGTGAAAAAGTTGCCAACGTAGATTTCTATCAACCAGCAGTTCTAGATCTCAGAATGCACAGAGATTCTTTTAAAAGTTCAGACCAGCAGAAATCAATACAATCTTGTTAAATTGGATAATTGAAAAATATGCACAGTACAGACAAAGCTGAAAGAGAGGCAAGTCCCGCACAAGAAAAATACAGAGGACCATTAAAATTACACACTTGTGTGAGTCCTGGGCAGTTCTTGCATTCATGAGTTTGCCAAGTCAGCCTGGGCCAACTTTAGGAATGTCATAGTGCTCACTCATATTTGCCAGATACTGGTTGAAATCCTGAATGCGATCACGGTGTGATTTATTGGAAGTCTTGGCCAGCCTTTGGAGTTCAATTTGCTCCTTCTGCTCAAGATACCGCCTCTCAGCAGGTGTTAGATGATCATTGTGAGCAGTAGCATTTCCATCCCCGCCCGATTGGTTGGCCTCATTTAAGGCCTCACTAGTGTCGGACATTCCTGTACTTCCACCTTACAAAACAAAGAATGTTTATAAGCATAAGATGAGAAAGAAATGCACACACACACAATTGACACACATGCAAATGGAGCACAAACCACCATCCAGTGTATTCAAGCTAGGTGCCATCTTGAGATAAGACTTGACATGATCAGAAGATTAATTCTGACGAAAACAAGCAAATTTCCATACGGTGCATTGACCATGAACATCTCCTTGGCGACCACATCAAAAAGGAATCACAATGCCATATGTATATGTGCCACATATCATAAATAAGTTCCAAAACCATAAACCAGGGAATAAAACTGTGTCCACTTGGTGATGAAAACAAACTGCCTAGTCTTTCTTAATTCTATATGAATCATGAAATGAAGATCAGTAATCATTTTGACAGGATAAAGTCGACTGACCTGTTGAAAGCTCATTCCCTTTGACTTCAGTTATTTCATCATAATTCTTCTTCTGCTTCTTCTTCTTCTTGACGCCACCAGCTTTAACATCCAGGGCTTTTCCCTTCAGCTTCAGCCTCCCACCAACAACATTTTCATATTCTGACATACTTCCTGACAAAAAAAGAAAAAACAAATAAGTAGATAACTAAAAAAAAGCAACCCAGTGCATGAGGCCCCTGCAATTGCAGGGTCTAGGAGGGGCAAGTGTATGCAGCCTTACCCCCTGCTTCGCAGAAGAGGCTGTTTCCAAGTTTTGAACCTGTGACCAACAAGTTGCAATAATGCAACTTAACCATTGTGCCACAGGCTCGCGCACTACAAATAAGTAGATAACTACAAGAAACTTTTTTTTGAAATATTATCACAGTTAAAAACACAAAAGATCA
The DNA here is from genome assembly GCF_013358625.1 of Macadamia integrifolia. Classification (NCBI taxonomy): domain Eukaryota; kingdom Viridiplantae; phylum Streptophyta; class Magnoliopsida; order Proteales; family Proteaceae; genus Macadamia; species Macadamia integrifolia. The sequence goes on along the minus strand of NC_056562.1, from coordinate 4,920,247 downwards.
GAAATATAGACGAAATATCAGGGATGTAAACCCCTCCCACTTCCCCTCTTTGCAACTATTGGTGAATCTCCCACGCCACACCAATGGAGGCATGGAAAATGGTATCATCCAATTTATATGTCTCACTAGAAAATCAATGACAAAATAATAGTGTGCCACCAAATGGCTTAAACTGAACTGTACCGGAGCTATGTATGAGTATACCCAATTCCAATTCAACAAAAAACCTAGATATCTAATTGGTCTTGTATCAGAAAACTCAAATTCAAATCCTTTTAACGATTTGGATATCCAAAGTTCCATACATGGTAAGTTCATGAACGGCAATAGTACGGGAACAAATACGTATGCCAATTAAACAGATTATGCGGCAATAATACTTTTCAAAAATCCAGCACAATAAAATGTGTACGGCAATGATACAATACGCATTTAATACGGATGCTCTATAAAAATCCGCGAGCAAAAATACGGGCTTATTCTTGTATTAAGAATGAACTAAAATTGATAGTTTACAAGTAAATTCTAAAATCCCATACTTTCATGAACAATTAACCCCAATCTAGCTTTCCAATTTGAAATCCTTTCTCATTATTCTAGATTTACATTCAAAAGTACGTTATCATGCCCTTTCAATGCTATATCCTTATTCTTAACAATCAATGTTGTTCACTTCATCTTATTGATGAGTCATAAAACAATTCAGAGCTCAAATGGTTTTTAAGACTAGGAATAGGAAAGAATAATCGAATCGACTCATGAATTACCCAGAGCTAGGGCCAAGGATTTTAACCCCTTATATTGGAAAGTGAAGTGGACGAGGAATCATACATAAATGATCAAACTCTCATATGTCCCGAAGATGCTATTGCACACACTATGAGCATCAAAAGCATAAGATTCCCCTCTAATGTTCTTTCTCCAGGATACCCAATAGTGTTTTTCCTTTCGTTGGTTGTCATCTTAATTAACTAATAATGCAAAATGTGGTTACCAATTTGGAATTGTAAGTACTAATTGAAATCTACTGGTAAACTGGCATTAGTTCAAGAACACTTTTTTTTTTTTTCTTTAATTAGACCCTCTATACTTCTGGATACCTTTACCCCAACCCCACCCAAAAAAAAAAAAGAGAAACTTTTGGACACAGTTACAGCAAAAAATAGGCTACTACCGAGACCTGAACATTTCTTCAATTCTTATTGTAAATGAGCTGCAATGGAAGTAAAACAAACTAAAACTAAATTTGTTGGTAATATATTTCTATCAAAGAGTATCAAAGTAGATTAATGGATGGTACTGTATCCTGTAATTGTTCTATCATTCAACTGCATCCTGAAATTGTCCATACTCCGTTTCATACCAACCCAGAACCCATTTCATCAGAATGATGGGAGAAAGCAATTGAAGTGTAGCGCAGGATTTTCTAACAATTCACATTAAAAATCAAAACCCATTCAAATTAAATCAAACAAAAAGTAAGCACAATTGAAGAGAACTAAAAAAAGTTGCAGACCATGCAATCTCAGAAACCAGATGCATACGTGGAAGACCCATTTGCTCATGACAATCACTGTAACATTGAAATCGCCACCACTGAAGAATGGTGAGAAGAGCCCGACACGTCCACTGAAACAACCGATTATCTTGACCCCCAAAGAGACCCACAAAACCAAGAAAAAAAGGGATATGGCAGAACAGAACAAAAGGTACCCAAGATCAAGAGTAGAGAGAGGAGAAAAGAAAGGGGGGAAGAAAGGAACCCAGTTGAATGCTGCTCTGAATGACTAAATTTCTCAGAAACCGACACCCTATGATTCCCAAATACCACAAACACAGAAAAATTTTACTTCTAAAAGAGGGGAAAAAAAAATTAAGTAAAATCAGAATCAGAACCAGAACCAGAGATGAACATATGCATACCTTCTCGATACCGAATTCCTTGACGTGATTTTCTTCGATTTGAGAGTGAACAAGCACAGAACGAAACCCTAAACACACAGACACACACACACAGCGAGAGGGAGAGAGAGAGAGAGAGGTCGTGCTCGAGTAGGAATTGGTGATCTAATAATGTCTTCGAAGTACCCATTTTACCCTCATATTCTTCAACTACATTAAGGGGAGTGCGGTTCTGACTTCTGAGTGTGCGTAAGTGCCAATGCGAACGCACGAGAGAGTATTCATAGAAATTATTTTTATTTTATAAGGGTGAATCAGTCATTTCAATCCCATGTTTCTGGGCGCAGGAACCAGACTTTCCCACTGAAATCATATTCCACCCGAAACAATATAGAGGCGTATGAATTATCAATTATGATTCACATTTCATGTAACTAATTAAATGGGCTAGCCCATCCCATTATGGCATTACCTAATAATAACCACAACCCATTAATAAGCCCCAAATCTCCAAACCCAAGGCCCTTCTAAGATCCAACCCAAAGGCCCTAATTCCTCTTTCATTTTTTATTTTTTTTTCTTGAAAAAAGCCATAATACCTTTTGAAGTCTAATTTTCAATTTCTAATCTTTACATGTAACACCATAATGCTTTATCCAGCCTACATATTTACTTGTTGGTTAAAGGAAATATTTATGCACATCCTATGGGTTAAGGATAAAGGAAATAAGAAAAATATTTTTACCCATACCCTTAGGATAAGGGAAGCAAAGTATATCACCCTTCAGGAAATAAGAGAAATATTTTTACCACCGGTGGTAGGGGAATTAAAGGGAAGGAAAATTTTTTAACCTTAGAAATAAACCTATGTAATCATTATCCCATGTGATTATATCACTAATTCCAAATCAGTTCATATTTAGTTATTAAATTTCACTTTATTTTGCATTGAAATTTTGTTGATTTAAAATATAAAATAAAAATTGAGAAAATTGTTTATGTCGGGAGTGTGGCCCCTAAGTTTGACACATTGGGGCAAAATGACCTCCCGGCCCCCCATAAAATATAAAATGACGTCCTTGTTGATGCTTTCTCATGTGCTTTCATTGAGGAGCCACACACCCAAGACCACTTTCACATAAAAATTATATGAAAAAGAAATTTAAGTAGTTTATCTAATCAAATGGGAGTAATGGTTACAAAAGTTCTTTTCTTTTTTTAAGATTTTAAATTTTTTATTTCTCTTTCCTTTAATTCCCAACCAAACATAGCCCACCAGGCCCCACCTGATATCTTCCCGGGGTCTTATAAATTTTATAGCACAAACGAATTCCACCCAAACCAGCTTCGCTGTGATCACACCTTTAAACACCCTTATGCTATGCATCCAAATGAAAGAAAAGACTGGAAACCTGTTGGGCTGAGAAGAAAGGAAAACTTGATCCATCATCCCAGTCCAGAACTCCAGTTTGATCCGAGAGATGTTGCGTGCAAGTTCATTAACCAGAGTCTATTCTAATCATAGATTTTGGTGAAGAAATATCAGTCCTAGGGTGAGTTCCAAGCCTGGTCACGGATCTATTTTCAGTACCTGCTGTCAGATTTATCTTGAAGAAATTATTATTATTATTTTACCTGATTTTTGGATCCCATTTTTAACTGAAAAAAAAAAAAAATTTAAAACCTTTAGCCTAAAAATGGCTATTTTTCAGAGGTCAGAGCTTAGAGACTCAATCCTAAAGTTTCAATGGATTTGGCAGCTTAAGGTCTAAGCAGAGAGTTGGATCAATTTGTTTGGGGCTGGATCAATCGTTCCTGTAATTCGAGAAATATTCATGCGCAAGTATACCACCCAGACATCTTTTGGTAAACTTGTATTTAGCACACATCCAACAGCCAGGAGCACCCAGGCACACACCCCAGCACACTTTATATAGATATCACCGAACATCCTTTTTCCACTTCAATATCCTTTCAGAAAGCCCTTCTATCCAGAATCTATTTACCTTTTGATACAGAGAATTTGTTTTTGTCTTCCAAAAGGAGATCCAATAGTGTTCTAAAATATTAATTGTTTTGTGAGTGTACCCTAAAAGGACCTAATTAAGATCAACAAGTAGAGCACAAACCACCAGTACAAATTTAGCAGAACTTCATAGAAGTCAAAAAGAGCCTCTATCAGCAAAAAGTGAAACATAACATTTACTGAAGGTTGCAGAACTTAGAGGTGGAAACAAGGAGGCTCCCCCTCTTAAATAAGCTTTACATCTTTTCTATATATGTTATATATAATTCTCCTATATTTTATTTTATCAGACTACAAAGAATATCATAACCCTCTCTCACATAATATATATATAAACCAACTAATGCTGGTAGCCCATAGCTACCACTGGGATCCTCACCTTGTGACCCCTGCTGCCTTTCATTAAGACTTCTCCAAAGCTGTAGGACCCAGTCAACGATCTAACGGTGAGAGTCACTAAGAACTTTCGTGACGCACCAGGTAGCAGAGTCATAGCTGGAGGGCTAGCTTCAATGGCTATCTCTGGTGACATCCTGGTTGTGATAACATAAGTTTCTTCTTCAGCAACATTTGTGACTGTACGGGTAATAGTGCGAGTCCTCACAAGATGGGAAACAGTGATCGATGGACTGTTGAGATCAGATGCATAGCCACTGGTAGAGTTGCAGGAACCACTAGTGTAATTCTTTATCTCATGAGGATCAATGCCTGGTGTCGAACACATGAATCTCACATAGTCTTCATAACCTATGGCGGTTGGGTTATAGTAATTAGTAAGACACTAAAACTTCAAACATTTTGTTTTCCAAGAGAAATAGATTACCTGCATCAAAGATGAGTCCAGGATCCAAAGCCGCTCTTGGATGGACATGGCCACTTCCATAGTCAAATGGCGTAGCAGTCACAAGCGTCATGGTTTCAGAACCAGAATATTGCATGGCTTGAAGAGGACTGCCTGCTCGATTCAATGTTGTTGATGTCGTCATCAAGGCAGATTTTATTGCAGCTGGACTCCAATGAGGATGTTTCTGCTTCACAAGAGCTGCTATCCCAGATATATGTGGTGCTGCCATGCTAGTTCCTGATATCATAGCAAAATCTTCTCCTGCATGACAGAAGTATTTCTAGCTTTATTTTCAGAATAACCAGAAAGATAGGCCAAATTCTCTTTCCTATGCACTATTTGCGCCCTCCTCCATAGCCCACCTAAGTGGGATAAACAAAGCAAGGAAACACAAAATAATATGACCTCTTTGTAATCAGAGTTATTCACCTAGATAATTAGACTCGTCTGTTCCATTTGGGGACCATGCTGCCCAAATAAGAGATCCAGGAGCGAGAATATCTGGCTTGAGAACATCAGCATCTTGAAAGCTGTAATCTTTTATATCAGGCCCTCGAGCAGAGAATAGAGCCACCTGGGGTGCTGATTTGTAGAGTGTGGGCATCAAACCATTCCCAATGCTACCTTTAGCTTTAAAGGTCCTCACTCGGCCAGTCCAGTCTCTTGATGTAGAGCTGTTATAATAGTCTATAAGGTCCTACAATAAAAATGAAACCAACTAAGTAGTCAACCATCAAAATGACACCACTAACTCCTGAGAATGTTATTGGAAGCATGATAGAAAACGGAAAATGAAATTACACCACAGATTAGTATTTGGAAAACATTGGCGCATAGTTAAGTTAATTGAGTCAGCTGAAGAAATGCTCTCAAGTCCAGGACACGATGAAACTAGTGACGTCTCCCACATCCACATGAAATGGAGAATGAAGAACTTAAGCCTTACACCTTAAAGCTTTAGATAGGTGAGGACATCTTTTAGCCTATAAAAGATTAAAAGATGGTCGTCATGACTTGTATGAATAAAAATACAAACCAATCAAACAAGTTCCCTTCTATGTGTGTGTTTTTCTTTATCCAATCTCTTTATTTTAAAAAATCACAAGTAGAGTGGGAAATTTCATTTGTTGATCCACCAACAGTCCATTAAGGGCAAGCTTTAGAAAGGGTGTTTTAAGGACAGAATTTGTTTGATGAGTGCTTCTGAAGTGGCTATTTTGGTCTTCTTTTTTTTCTATGTTGGGAGAGAAAGAGGGAGGGGGGGGTGGGGGAGGGTTGTTGTTGGGGTAGACAAGTGTTTTGAGTGTTTAATGAAGAGGAGTGGATGTCTTTTTCCCACTTAGATTTTTATTTCTTCCTTCTTCCTCTTCTGTCCCCACCCCCCTTCTTTCTTGTGGAGCATCTAACTTTCCTATATCTGTATGACTTATGCTTTCAGCCTTCCAGTACATTTCTAGTTGCTGACCAGAAACATAGTTGTCAAGGACTCACCTTATGTGCCACCAAGAAGCCCAGAATCAAAACCTGATGATCTAGCCTTGCATGTTTCTATAATCTCACTTTCACTGAACTTTATAGCCTACATTCTATATATATGTACATGTATGTATGTTGTGTGTGTGTGCTCCCTTAAGTGGCTTGGCCTCCCCAAGGCATCAACTTGTCGCCATGACAACTATGATCAGAAAGTCAAATAAATTTTGGGAATAGTGTCAACATGGAGGCAGTTGAAGCTAGTTACCATTGACTTGCTGACTTCTGTGATGAGAATACCAGGAATACCAACTGGAACAGGATCAAATTTGGTTCCTGGAGTAACATTTTCTACAGCAAGAACAAAACCAGCTGCACCAAGGCTTTTAGCTGTGTCTGAAACTTTCTTGACTGATGCAGTACCAACAACAAAGTTGAATGAATACCCACAGAGAAGAATGTTTCCCTTCACCAAATTTTTGTTCAAAACATCAGGATTTTGGCAGTCTGTAGGGCCATACTTCGTAACAGACGAATCCAGCATTACATCATTGGCTGCTACTAGAGTAAAACTTTGATTCAAACGTGTTGCAGCTGCAATGAGCCATAAAAACGTCAATCAGTTTAAGAAAGGCATTTTTTTGGAAAGATAGTAAATTGAAAAATTACCAACCCACAGCTAAGATTTGTCAGAGACTGGATCAGAAAGCTCAAGAACAGAACAGATGATCTAAGAATATAAGATCTCCAGGCCGCAAACAGTACCAAGCTCAGTTGTGAATTCCAATTGCTAAATTGATCACTTTAATTTTTAGAATTAACAGCGATGTTATATTAATAAAGCAAGAGAGACTCCTTAGCAACCCCCCCACCCCCCGTGCAAAAATGGATAATTAAACCAAAGGCAAACCTCATATACAATTTCCTGCACCTCTCCCTGATTTCTGCCCTTCGAAAGAAATTTCTCATCAAATTTTCCCCAGGAAAAAAAAAAATATTTGAGTTTTATGCTTATATGACTGATCTTTCCACTTCCGTATCAAGTCCCCAACAAGACTGGTAACACCTAAGCCAGGGCCAGTTTCACTATGATAATAATTAAACTTAAGGATTTACCAATCAAAAGAACCACCCAAAAAAAAAACACTATGCAAAACCAGAAAACCCCATGTTACTTCTCCAAAACTAATTCATTGTGGATTGAATTAAATACCAAGTAATAATCTTGCACCAGTCTTTGGATTTTGGAAGGACTACCATTTTATATTATCTTCTACCTAGTTCTGATCTCAGATGGTCAGTAATTTAAAAACTACTCCAATAAACAGAAGTCAGCTCTTAACCCCCTCTCTTTTTTTTTTCTTTTTACATATTTTTGGGCAGTTTTAGTATTGGTACTCAAACCTAAACCAAGCTCATATCATCATTGATAGGTCTTACTGCAAAACTGGTTTACAAATGTGTATACTAAGTAATCCCATTATAGGCAAGCATATAATAGGATTGCAAACATGCAGGGTGCACCTGTGCCCTTTCTGAACTATGTTGGACATATTGAAAGAAAAAACTAAAGCAGTATTTAACAGCAGATAAGCACCAGTTGAGAGAATTCAATGCAATATTATTTCCGTGACAAACCAAACACGGTGATTATATAATGCCCAGCCTAAGTTATAACTAACACTGATCTCTATGCACTTCTATGAATCAACCATCCAGCTCATGTCCACAGATGCTCTTTGATTAAACTACAGAATTTTCCTGCAGGTATAATAATGGGTTCCAAAATGTTCATCATATCCAACCAGTGACAAATATAAGTATATGTAGCATACGAACTTACGTGACAAACCAAGACCAGGTAAGATCTTGCCATTTCCCAGTGTTAAATGATTTTTGTATCTGCGATCATCACTAGCAGCAGCTATGGATGTTATCCATGGACTGTAAGACAACATGGTTTTGGGGAAAGGACCACCATTTCCAGCTGCTTGTACAACAAAAACTCCTGCTTTCACGGCAGAAAGAAGTGCGGCATCAAAAGGGTTTAAAAAAGTGATCCTGGTTGTTGCTGGAGGACTGTTTGCTCCCACTGAGAGATTGAGAATGTCAACACCATCCTGAACAGCCTGTTTACAAAAGTTACTGTGTTAGAGTCACATAACCAAAATCAACTGGCAAACACCAGAGTTTTTGTTTGCTATTACTTACAGAATTTGAGTGTCGCTAACATACAATCACTCAGTCCATTGATTTATTTGGTTTTAAAACCCATCCACCAGAATGGACACAGTCAACTAGTGGTTTCTATTCTTCAGTTACAGAAGTTTTTTCTTTTTTTTTTCTTTTTTTTGGATATGTATCCAATTGCAGCAGGACACTAGAAAGCGAAGAAGGTTGAAAAGTTTCTTGTCTTAAGTAAGATAATTAAAACACCGAGGTGTCATATTGGGAGCTAACAAATTTTAATGAAACGTAGCATGATTAACATACTCTTTCTCGTGGGGCAATGGCTTACTAGGTGATTTCAACTGCAATTAGAAAACTGAGGTCAAAAAGCAATAGGCCAAATGCTCAAGGAGGCAAACAACTAAAAAGAATCACAAACTAAATATAATTAAAGGAGAGGGTCCAAAAGCATTCAATGCAATACAGCTCAACTGACTTCTAGATTTATTTCATAAGCTTTGCACTTATACTGCCAATTATGCCACCCAATGTCTGGGTTACTCCTTATTTGTTCCAGAAAAAAAAGTCAAACCAAAACAACAATCACAAACATCTGGTAAGGTAAAAAATTTGGACAATAGAATGCATAGGAAAATAGAAGATACACATTCAAGTATTGTACTCATGAGTACGCACAATTGACTGAATTAGCACTATGAAAAATGATGAAAACTTTGTCATACTGAAACAATATATATTGAAAAGCTAAGCGAAGCTCCATCAATTATGTGGATAATTTTAGCCAAAAAGATCTAATATTCAGCATAGCCATGCAAAAATGGATATCTCTAATACTCTGTCATGGAATAAAAGCAGACCTCCTCAATGGCAGCTACTACATCAGAAACAAAGCCTCCAAAAATCCTGTAGAGTGCTTTGTAGACAGCAATCCTGAAAATGTGAAATAGACAAACAGAATGATCACTGGCGAGATGACAAATACAAAGGGAAAGGCTTGTAAAGGACTAACACAGTGTCTGAGCTGGTAATAACTCCTCACCTGGCACGTGGAGCCATCCCACTTGCTCTTCCAAATTCATATCCATGCATGCGCACTGGAATTCCATTATTACCAGCTGCAATTGCTGCTGTGTGACTGTTATAGCAGTTAATTGCATTAGATCAAAATTAGTTAAAATGATAAAATAAAATAAAATGGAAGAAAGAAAAAAATATAATAATAATAATAGGGCAACTAATAAATCGCAAGCAAGGTTTAAAGTAACGGTATCAGGTATCGTATTGGAAAGGTGATTTTAAGAGATGCACTGTATCAGAGATACGCTAAAGATATGCATGGAAATGATCAAAAAACACATGGAAATGCTTAGAATACATGCAAAATACAGTTTTGAAGCATAGCACTATATAAACAAGTAATATCTAAAATATATCATGCATAAAAAAGAGAACAAAGTACAATGAGACAAGTGTGTTCAATTGATCATATGTAAAGGATGAGGTTTCTTACATGTATTGATACCAAAAAGATATCATTTGCAGGCTTAGGGTAGATTTAGGATTTAGATGCGCACATCCTTGAAAAAAAAAACCCTAGTTCGACACAGTTATTCAGGTCATTTTTCACTAGTCTAGTAATCCATTACTAGCTAGTGTGCCACGAAAAAAATGTGGAGGAAGGGCGAGCAAAGAGTTTCACAGTTTCTTTTCTCAAAGAAGGCTAGTTTGATCATTCCAAAAGGGAAGAAACTTTAAATGAATCTAAGTAGAAAACGAACAATTGCATTACTAGATGCTAGAGAGAAGGTGCAAAAGAAAACACACACACACACACACACACAAAAAAAAAAATTTGTCCAAAAAATTCAGTTATAAGAGAAAACCGTTCCTGTGCAGATCTGGTTTCAAATACATGGTCGATACCTATCGATATCCAAAGCATAAGCTTTGAATGTTCAAAGTTTTAAGAGAGAACTGTTCTTATTTAATAATTTTTTTTTCCACTTTTTTTCAAGGTATTGTATTTGTACCTTAAAGATACAATACACAATGGTTAGAATTAGCGAATACAGTAGGCTACTGAAAATCTAGATCACAAGTATCTGAATAAAAAAAAAAAAAAAAAATTGAAACAAGCTTCCATATGACAATGGTGATGAAAATTGACCACTAGACCTAGCATTTTCTTGCATTAAAATATTAAATTTTTTAATTTAAATATAGCACTAATTCCATAATCAAGTTTAGAAAGATGGAATAATAAAATAAGGGCATACCTAGTGCATGAGGCTCCCACCATGCGAGGTCTAGGGAGGGTCATAATGTACACAACCTTACCCCTGCTTTCCAGAGAGGTTGTTTCCCTACTCAAACCCACAACCACTAGATTGCAACGAAGCAACCATATTGTTGCACTAAGGTCTGCCCTCTTTAGAAATATAGAAGAATATAAGGATTAAATTGGAAATGATAGTATTAATTGGGAGTCCAAACCATGAATAAAAAGTGATAATGACATGAAATGATCTATGGACCATTGTTAGAAAATCAGGTTGTCAAACTCTACTCGCACTCCTCAAAACTTGGTGATTGAGGAGAGTAAATCTTGGTCAAGATGAGACATATTTTTCCCAGTCTTTAAAATAGCCGGCAACTTTTGCTTTGCAGCACTAGCAAGCCAGTGACTATTCCCATCCAAATTCCATCAAATTCGTCGGTGAAATTTGGTGCACAACAAAGATACAAGATCAATTTTCTCCAATTTTAGTCCGCTGGCCACCTTCTACTTGCTATTGGAGCTAAGGGTTATGCTTGTTTTGCCTCAACCCTCTATTGAAATCAGGTTATGAGGGTTTAATTGAGAGGTGCAAGCAACAAAAGATTGCAGTGACGACTTCCTGCCAGTTCCAGGTGGTGACCGTAGGCAGCAAAGGCACCTTATTGATCGATGAGGACGGCAGCAATGGCGACAAGGAGGCAATTTCCAAGATGATTGATCACAATGCCCACTGTGGTGTTCCCTCAACGTTAACGTCACAGACAATGGCCTATGATAGCAAGACAGTGTTGGGGGGTGTGATCATGCCAAAGGAGGATCTGGCTGAGGCCACCATCAAAGCGGGGCACGATGAAGACAGCTGAGATTGGTATCATTGGTTGCCCTCCCTCAACCATCCAAGGCTGTTGTACTCAACTGTCTCTGTAGCCCTCCAATTTGATCCTCCTCTCCAACAATATCATGAGGGCCATAGGAACTGCCGACTAGGAAAACCATTGCCGGAAACTTTGCATAGTAGAAGAAAGATGATGGTGCATCCATTTAATCAATTGATCAACCAATGAAAGCAAGCGGGAGAGAGAAATAACACTTAGAAATGTGTAAAGGAAGTGCAGAGGAACTACTTTAGGCACCGGTGGCAAGAGATGTTGGGTTTGGTGGCTTTTATCTTAGACTAATTGAAAATTTTGTTCAATGGTCTAGATGGGTTAATGAAGAGTTAGTTGGTGTAGGGCCATGTTGGGTCCAAGCCCATGCATGAAAGTGCCATATAAGTTGGTATAGTGGGTTTTCTCTACCATGAAAAGAAGAAAGAGAGTGAGTGGAAGAGGTAAAGTCTCCAAGAGTGGAGTCTTCCAAGGTGGGTGAAGTCTCCAAGAGGTGGGTCTTCCAAGAGAGTGGAAGTGATTGGAGTCTTTCCAGGAAAGTGGTTCTTCCAAGAGAGTGGAAGAGTTGAAGTCCTCAAGAGATGTTAAATTTTCCAAGCAAGTGGAAGAGTGGAGTCTTCAACGTCTTCAACAAGGTTAAATCTTCCAAGAAAATAGAAGAATGGTGTCTTCAACAAAGTTGACTCTTCCAAGAGGGTGGAAGTAGTTGGTTGTTGAAGTCATTAAGCAAGGTGGAGTTTTCTTCCAAGGGAAGAAGAGAGAGAGAGAGAGAGAGAGAGAGCGAGAGAGAGAGAGAGTGGGTTCTCTAACGAAACTTGGGTTTAGGCATCGAATTGCGAGGGTTGTACTCTTCTCTCTTCTCTTGATTCCTAGTGGCAATTGGATCTCACTCCGTAGATGTAAGTGGTTTTTCCAAACTACGAATCTCTTGCCTTTTGTGCATTTTTTTATTTTATGTTCTTGTTGTTCTTGCACGTACCAATTTCATGCGATGCTCACATCTGAAGCAATATGAAGCAATACGTTGCTGCTTCCACCCCTAACAAGAGAGAGAGAGAGAGAGAGAGAAGCTGGCAAGAAGTATGCTTCCAGTTTCTACCATAACTGAAGTATTCTGCAGTTATTCACTATTTGTAAACTTCCAGATACCAAGAAACTAGAAGCATGTAAACAATTTCTGTTTCTTGGAGACCACTACACTGATCCTTCTATATGCAGCAGACACACAAATAACTGTCTTCAAAAGTGAAAACACGGAACTAGGAGTCTAACCTTCCATGCCCATCACCATCCAAAGGTGATGCGAAATCAATTGCAGGGTTAAATGCTCCAGCAGCAATTGCAGCTGCTGCAAAATGTTGAGCTCCGACAATCTTCCCATTGCAGAAGTTCTGCTTCGTGTTTGCATCAACTTCACATTTCCCTCTGTAATGAGGAACAGGGCCATATGGCTCACTATTGTGCATTGAAAAGCTCGGATGTTCTGGGTATATCCCAGAGTCCACAAAGCCAATCACAATATCTTCCCCTGCCCTATCATAACCCCCTCCAGTCGGCCATACTCCAGTTGGAAGCCCCAAAAACTGTGGGGTATGTGTTGTAAGTCTCCTGACCTTCCAATCCCTCTCCACAGACTTCACACCAGGAGCCCTTCTAAGGACTTCAGCCTGCCACACCAACAAAATTTGTGTAAGGCAAGGGCTGAAACATTTCAGTAGACCAAAAATAATAATACTGAACAGAAAATTTAACAAAACAGTCTACTACTTGCATAGCTGACCTGCTCAGGGGAAATGTGAACAGAAAACCCATTGATAAGATGTCGATAGCTGTAGAGCTTCTTGTACGTCCCATGTTCAAACAACAAGCCAAGAAGTATATCATGTTTCTTTTCAAGGTGATGGGAGTAGGATATCACCAATTCACTGCTAGGACCACAGAGAAAAGGGACAAGAATAATAAGCAAATGACATTCAAGTTTATGCTCCTCAAACCAGGTGGAATACAGTAATAGTAAAACACAAAACGATCATTTATAACCTCCCCAGTCCAGTTAACCGAACAAAGCTTACAAATTTAAATGCAATTCTGTAAAATCTGTAACTTCACCTGAAGAAAGTACATGAGCCAAGCTTTATGTTGTAAATTCAGATTACCAGGTGGGAAAAAGAGTGGTCAATGAGATAAGAAAATAAAATAAAGATCTGATTGAGATGGAAAGAGAGATAGAACAAGGGTACAACAAGGCAGTATTTCACACTGGTGGGCTGTAGACCAAGAAATAGGTGGTTCACCACCCTTTATGCCTACAACATTACCAGTCAAAATCATGAGGGGCAGTGATAGTATCAACAAAGATATGTCCGTACAATTAAGTTTCAGAGCACAACAGAATGTTCTCCCTTGTCATTCCAGAGAAAAGAAAAAGAAAAGTTTCAGAGCACAACAGAATGGTCTCCCTTGTCATTCCAGAGAAAAGAAAAAAAATTGAAGGATAATACTTCTGTTCTTTTTTCTTTCTTCTAATTTCCTCTTATCTACTTTATCTTCTTTTTTTCCCAGTGACAATAAGAGCTGCAAACAACCAAATATATGTTTTTATCAACAAAGAAGACAATGCCCAAGAGTTACAAAACTCTCTTCAGAAAGAATGTCAATGAGGTATGAAAATTTCTATACAGCAACTTTTATAATCCAATAACCAATAATATATCCAGACTTCCATGGTTCCAAAGTCCAAGGACGCAACACAGATGGCTAAGACACTATGCAGGATATCAGAATCCCTGAAAATTTTCCTTGCAAGCTAGGTAAGACCAAGTTGAAACAGCTAAGTGCCGACCAAAACAGACAAATAAATTCTAGTAGTGCCCATACTGAACTTGAGACATGAATTGCTCCAGGAAAACAAATTACAGTACCTCGTCGCATCAATCTTTTCATCAGATTCAGCAGCAGTGGCCTCAAAACCTTCAACTCCTCCTCTGTAACTCACTACGGGATCCCCCTCCATGGTCACAATGTAAACCTCAGCCTTCCCGAAGACAAAAAGGCCAAAAAACACTAAAAACGTACAACTGAACTCCATCGTCGTCATTATTATAGATCCAGTGGCAGCTATGGAACCGTAGAAGGTCTGATTACTTGGAGTGTCCAACTGCAAATACAGAATAAAAATAGTGTATCAACATCAAAATATCAAAATTGGATAAGAAAAAAAATATATTTTGCAATAGTCATAGCTCATTCTCCATAATTACAATGGCAGAGACCAAAAGAAACAGAATGAGCAGCACAATCACAGTAAAACCACGAAAGTATGAGGTAAAGTTTGGAAGAAATGTGTTTTAAGGCACTACAACAACTTAAATCTCGGCAAGGAACGAAACGGAAAAGCATGAAAAATCATAAGCGATAGCACTGAGATCAGTTCGCAGAAGGAGAAGAGAACTTAAAGTGCTTCAGTGAAGACAAATCAACTACAGAAAAACGAAAGAAGGCGCTGTTTTCATAAGAAGGAAAATTAATTTGCAAAAACAAGAAAAAGGAAAATCAGCTCAAAGAATAAAAACAACTGAAATTTGTTAAAAAGTAAGGACAGAAATTCTGGAGTTCTTGCGAGAAAAACGATTGAAACGATCACCAAAAAACCAATATTTACTGCTTGACGCTAAATACGAGAGAGAGATTTATCTGTTCAAAATACCAGTTAAACACCGGCCATCGAAAAGGGTTCAATTGAAGAAAAGCATTAACAGATTATAAACCTTCTACGCTTCGAAGCTACTAATCAAATGCTTTAAAGATCGAAGAACTTGCAGTTGCCCGAATTATAAAAAAGGAAAGCTAGTGCTTTTACCAGAGAGATCAGGTGATCCACTCTCCGAAGCTGCTATATACATTTGCTGCCATAAAGCATCTGAAACCGAGTAAAATCTGAAGAAAGCTTTGATTTCTACCAATGCGATCGAAGAAAGGAATCAATATATCTCTTGTTGTTCACATTGTCCCATTAAAGCTCACAAATCAGTAAAAAAAAAAAAGCGAAGTTTCTTTTCTGTTTTTTATTTTCTTCACCACAACCGATCCACGAAAGGAATCAATGAAGGTACGTTATTCTCAGTAAAACCAACAAAAGATAAAGATCAGAGTCACTCCATTAACAAAAGCAGTGAAATCGAAGGAACTAAACACTAAATCTGCTACATTACATAGCTTCTATTACTAAAGCAGAAAAATTTTACCAAAAAAAAAAAAGCAGAAAAATAGCTAAAAGCAGAGATTTCAGAGGAGTGATCAAAATAGAAAAATCGCTGAAACAGGGAATGAAAATAATTGAATGATCTAAACAAACAGAATCTAAGAAATATAGGTTTTCTATGAAGAGAACGAGCTCTGAGAGCAAAGATTTACGATTCTGTCATTGGAGAGGCTTTAGTTGCAGAGAGATGGAGCGTGTGTGTGTGTGTGAGAGTGAGTGAGTGAGTGAGTGAAGCTGAAGACTGAGGACAGTGAGCTGGTTAGGGCTTTGAAATGGAAAGGTTTGGACAGAAGCGACCGAAAATATAGGAGTCAGATTAATAATTATTTAAAAAATATTCTAAATTAATAATTTTTTTAGGTTAAAAAAAAAAAAAAAGGCATTTCAATTTTTTATCTTATTAATTGTTTTCCAGTTTTTTCAATTCAAGCAACGGTAAGATTACCCCATTGCATGGTTTAAGACAACATAATCGGCTTGGGAACAGGACGGATTGGGTCGGGTTGGGATCGAATTGAAATATCTCTTTCTAGAAATATATGAGCATCGGCCAAGGTTGCTACCAATTTGAATTGACAAATTCAGGCCGATTCGATTCTTCAAATCATGTTTCATTGTAACTTAATGATTGCCGATTGAAGTAGAAAAATAGCCTCTTTGCAAAGTAAGGATAAAGCAAAGTTGGATCCTCTCTGGCATGCTAATGTGCCTAGCGCACATCAGATGGCTTGGAATGCCCACCACGCATCCCAAGAGCTTCCTAGTCGTCATATGAGCATCAAGCGCACTAGCACAATAGAGAGGATCTTATTCCAAGAAGGTTGCATACATTATGATTTATGACTCTTCTTTATGGTTTCAAGTATCGGTATTATATCGGCCATATCGATATCTAATCGATCCGGATCGATTGCCGATAAAGTTTCAGGGGTAAAATAGTAAACAAAAATGTATTCTTTTTGAAAAAGCAATAGGGAAAAGTGACCGATATATACTGATTTGTATTGTATCGATATCAAGCAAGACTGATATAATACCAATACCAATAATTAAATCCTTGCGCTCCCTAGACCCATAGTGGCGGGAGCCTTTGTGCATTGAATATCATGGTTTCAAGTATCGGTCTGAGATCAGTCATATTAGATCGATATCGAATGAGACTGATCCCTAATCTGATATTGATCTAGATCGGTTAAGGGGTAAAATAGAAAAAAAATTATACTTTTTATAAAAATCAGTGGTAAAATAGACCGATCCCTAAAACTTTGGTGATTATATCTTTTCTTTTATTTCATGCAACAAAATTATGAAAAAATCCACAAATCTTTTTTTTTTTTGGTAAATCTAGAAATTTCTTAAGTCACGTTAATTTTGGGTTGGATTAAGGATTTTAACGTAGATTACATGCAAAAGTCACACGATCGGAGCTTACCGTATGGGAGTATTGATATAGTGCACCAACTTTTCACAGCTAATCTTGTGGTGGTCTCTAAGTCAAAAGCTGTGATTCCAATCAATTGGTTGTAGGCCAAGGTTTCAAGTCCCAGGAACAAATTTGAGTACATTAGTTGATTCGGATCAAGATTAACGAGGTCCATCGAATACCTGCCTATACGGTATACCCTGATCTCCTCGTAAATCAGCATATATCGGGCCAGGTTGATTGATGGATCCGGGTCGAGATTACTAGCGCCCAATAGATCTGTAATATTGTGTTTAAAATGCTTGGTTCTAGCTGCACAATTCATTTGTAGCAGTCTTTATACGATATTAAACACTAATAATTAGTCCTAAATAATTGCTAACCACCCACGGTTTAAAAGAATGGAATTGGGATTTAGATTGGTCCGGCTCCTCTATCTGGATGGATGTGGGTTACTCATCTTTTGGGTCGATAATGGATCAACCTTTAATCTATTAAAAAAATAGATGAAAATTGAAATCAGATTTTCCAGAGTCTTTTAGTAACCATTTATGTAATATGTTGGAGTTGGGTATGTCTTGTATTCTGTAATGGTCTATATAGTTGTAATTGATCTGTATTTATAATTGGATAAGATCTAAGATCCATTACATGTACATAAGGTATAATTATAATTATGTAAAGATTATGAATTTTAAGTTTCATATTTATTGTCTTTATAGGAAAACCCTAAATATAAGCAAAATGTATTAAATTTGTGAGGTAAAGAATGATGTAAATAATTTTTTTTTCATGTATGGTAAAAATCACAGGTTTTCTAAAGTGGATAAGAGCAATCTTGCCTATAAATTGTAATAAGAGATAAAAGTTCTTAGTAAATACCGAATTTGTATGCTAATTAAATTACCAATTATCACTATCTACTTACCCTTAACCCTTTCTCCCTTCAACCCTCCAACCCAATGTTTTGAAACTAAGAGGGTAACCAAATTGGCAAGGGACTTTCACCTCAAGAAATGTGTGATTATGAATTAGACTCATCTATTTTCTTAGGCCACTCACATGGGGATGCTTAAGGATCTTCACTATTTTCAATGAAAGATAAATGATTTTCATTTAACTCTACCATGATATGATCTATAAAGTTATGAAGTATAGACCAATTCGACTAGTCAAATTAAAAGCCTAGATATATATTGTTTAAATAAATAAATAAAATAAATTGACCCATAATGAGGTAAACTCATGAGTCAAAACAACTGATAGTGTCAAAAGTCAAAATAATGTGTCCATCATCAAGTTTTCAAGCTTCACAGCTTGCGTATGACCCAATGTCTGTGTCTCATGATTGAGAATTACGACCAAAAGACAGATGTATTCCACCCAAGAGATGTAAATATAATTTTTTTTAATAAAGATATGATGAATTTTAACCATGGGACCATATAGTTTATGAACTATTAATTAATAGTGAAATTCTCTCTCTATCGGCCAGTGTAGACTCTAGAGAGATATATCTTTAGACCACTATATTGCTTTTGGTGCTTTATTTGCTTGATTTTATGAAACGCTTTCATTCTCAACTAAAAAAATGGTCCCCAAAACCAGTTGGAGGCCTTTTGAATTTGTCATATTTAAAATAGCATTAATTGCATTCCCAATTCAACCATGCTAGATCA
This sequence comes from Macadamia integrifolia, assembly GCF_013358625.1. Taxonomy (NCBI): domain Eukaryota; kingdom Viridiplantae; phylum Streptophyta; class Magnoliopsida; order Proteales; family Proteaceae; genus Macadamia; species Macadamia integrifolia. Next base: position 4,901,284 of record NC_056562.1, on the reverse strand, counting down.
GTCTTCCAAAAGAAAGAGCTAGCTTGTGTTTATCAAAGTAGCTAGTGCCCTGATTATTCCCGTGGATCTAACTAATTCTATAGTCACTGGACTAAGTCATTAACAAGATTAATTGAAAATCCAAATTAATCCATTGTGAGTGACCCTAAAAGCTGCCAAGGTGTTTCGAATCCATTTCAAACTCTTTTTGAGATGACATGATCTATATTAAATCACCGTTGGACCAACCCCTTTGGGTTCTTAATGATCCTTCCCTTGAAAAAAATAAAAGACATATCAACTAGTTCAATCTTTTAATGGTTTACGATTGACCATTGCCAATTTTTTCTTGAGATTGTGATTAGAGATGACAATGGAGCTTCTCAAATGGAAAGCACTCATTTCCTTCTTCTTAAACCCCCCCCCCACTTATGTGTGTCTACTTATAGACACAATCAAGTGCAAAAAGACTATTCTACCCTCATCCCATGCAACTTCCCATTGATGATTGATCTGTACTTTAATACAATGATTGCATACAAGCGGATAGCGTTCTCTTACCTTAAATTAAAATGAGATAACACTCGCAGCTTTACATATGTATAAATTCTACTATGGTTATTTGTTTTCTCTACCAGTTTGGAGAGTAGAGACTCTTTTGTTTAACAACCTCAAAAGGAGAGGAAAAAAAAAAAGGAAGGAGCAGATTGTATTGTCATTAAGGACAAAAGAACTACAATAGCTGTGCTATTTATGAAATGACAAAAGGGATCATCATTGAGATGAGAAACTTCTTTCTATGATTTAGTGAGACTAAATTCGTTTTTGTAGAATAATAATTAGACTACATTCATATCATCTTAAAAGTCCAACAACTTTCCAAATGCAAGGATGACTTTCTATTGATTGATTCTTTTATGTTTTTCAACTCCACTAGTAGCCTTACATGATTTTATAGACATTTTATATCTAGTTTCATAACAAATTCCTTTTGTTATTTAATATTTTTTTAAATTTATTTAATTAGTAATTTCTTCGTTAATAAAAAAAAAATGATTAGAAGAAATGAGGAATCCATAAACTTAAATGATTAACTTTAAACCAAATAAATCAAATCAATAACAATGAATTCACTTTTGTGCTTTAGGGTATTGCTAGTGCATGGAGTTGGAACATCAATAACTACCACATGTCTTGTCTTTTGGTGATCAGGGGACAAGTGAATAGATTCCACCGAAAGGATTAACTACAAAAATATCAGGTTTTTTTTTTTAAATCAGTTTGATCAGGTGAATTTAATCATCTTATCAGTTCATTTTATGTGTTTAATTTTTTTATTTTTTTTTTAACCATTCAAAAAATGTAGAGGGTTTTCCACGACACCAGTGTGAGGAATTTTCCACGCCACACCGATGGCGACATGAATAATGATTTCAGCTACAAAAAACCCACATGGTCTGGATAGGAGAGAAACAATAATAAAAAAAATAATATGAGAGACGATAATACAATGGTATTTTGGGGAAAATTTTCCGATTAAACAAATAAAGTAATAAAACTATAAGAGGAAACTGGGTATGGCGATGTCAACGGCTCAATCAACAGAACAGTTGAGATGAGATGGGCGTATGATAATTTTTTGAGGAGAGGAAGAGAGAGAGATAAATACGGATTTGGGTTGATGCTAGCATCACCCAACCTTTTCCCTAAAAATATATTTTTGTGATCATTTTGCCCATGTTGATCTTCACTCTAATTGATCTTTGAAGTGGAACCCATCTAACAGTGAATTGTTGTACTCTTATTGCGAGACATTTATTTGATAATTTGTCAACATTCAAACCTAAGAAAAAAAAGAAAACGATAGGTGTCTTCCTGTTAAATTAATTCTTAGTGTAAATAAAAGGACGAGACTAAAAATGATGGAATTGATCTTATTATTTTTTTAAGGCACAAATTCACTGGGAATGGTGGCATCCTAATAAGCTTATCAGAGTAGCTTATTATTTTTACCCGTTGTAGGATGATGTGGGAATTTTGTTCATTTGATTGATATGTCTAGGATTAAATTATATGATATTAAGTTTTAAAATCTAATTCAATTAATTACCCTTTTTTGTATTGACATGCATCATTGTGTTTTTACTTGATCATGAATGCTCATACACTACTCTCTAGTAGATAGTCCTTGGATTTTCTGAGTTTTTTATGCTATTTGGCGAACTTTGTGTATACTAAAACTTGACATATAAGTTGGGGGACTTCGTAGTTTATATGTTCACAAAATTTGAATCACATACAACTTGTCACGAGGCAAAAACTTAAACTATCATGACAAAATTACCAAGATGGCCTTTCTTGAGTAACACAACCTTTTTATTTTTTTAATAAACATTCAAAGTTTGTTATTATCATTATTAGACTATTTAGTTACTCTATTTTTGCCATGATTTTTTATATTTTACTTGTAAGAAAAGATCCTTTAAGCTGTCTACTTATCAAATGAATCATAGAGAAGTAAAAAGGTACAGGCCATCTTCATCCTCCCAATCTAATCTAAGATACATGGTGACTCATTGAGAAACACAAAACATGTATGCTTTATGTAGCCCAAATTCAAGGCAGCTACTTAATTTATTTGGAGGTGGGAGTGCTTTGGATTGAACTTGTATTATTGTTTAGTATTGTAATGGTGAAGTTTTTTTTTCTTAATCATAGTTTGATCCTATACTTTATACATCCATATCTATCCTAACTCATCTCGGGTTTAAAAAAATGAAAGCATGTTCAGAGATATAGAGATTGGTCTAATAAAATCCTAAATAATTATAGTAAAGGTATATATAGATAGGATTCTAATTATTTTGGGATCCAAGGATTTGAAGAGACCCAAGAATCAGTATTATATGATTCAACATAATTACATAGAACCCTAAAATTTTGTTCCCATACACAAAGTCTCAAAATTTTATCATATCACCACACATTTATTTGAGTATCAATTTATTCAAATTGAAATCATCTGATCAGATATATTTTTTTGGTCTAAAACTTTTTTTTCGATCATGGTTTTAGACATGCGTGGTATTTTTTATTTTATTTTTTTGTTTAAAATCATCCAAAACGTACAACAAGTTAAGTTTCATACAAAACAGAATTAGTAACATGAACCATACCGTCCAACCCCTTTCGATCGAAAAAAAGCTGCAAATGCTATCAGTGGTTCTTCCTTCCCATGTATAAAAGTTGCTTGGCAAACTAAAGCATTGAAAAAGTTAACAACTATTACCCTTAAACTTAGTTTAAGAACCTAAGTTGAAATTAAGTTAATGTTAAGTTATTTTAATATTTAATTTATATGATCTAAAATTACTTGAGTGTTCTACTATATGAAACTAATAAAATAGCAAACTCGGACCCCTCATTTTACTATGACCATCTCTAGTATCCAATTTCTGATCTATAGTGCCTCAATAGGAAATATCCTTTGTGGGCCCAATAATAGAAAGCAAAAGAGCATCTAAAGATATATATATTTTTTGGGTTAGATCAACAAAACAAAGTGATTTGGTCGGGTTAATCCCTGCTTAGCGCGTCTCACTACAGTCGCTCCACCTTAGTTTGCAATCATAATCTTTAATCTTTCTTTTCTTAATTAGGGTAGGGTGGGATGCTTGGGGAAAGATGTCACGTGTAAAGAAGATAACGCGTTCTACCACTAAAAAAATAAAGAAAGAAGATAACGCGGTAATGAAATCCTTTGGCGGGCTATCACATCAGCATCCATGCTTATATCCATGCAATCTAATTAAAAATTAAATATTTCTTAACTTAAATATTTTAAAAGAACGTGATTTTAATGTCAAGATTAATAGGAGTACCAGTAGAAATATCAATATATTGGGATTTATGCTTTTCATTAGGGGTGGGGGAGAGTCATTTTTCTCAATTGTGTATTGGTGTAAGGGTCACACGGAAAAAGATCCTCTCCAACACTATCGACCCTCTAGCGATCCATTCAAGGGTTGGGAGTGTTTGAACACGTATCCCCGGGTGTTGGCAAGCTTTGGGACGCGTGACCAAACCCTCCCAACCTTTGGATGGATCATTGGAGGGTGGTTGGAGGGTGCAGTCATTGGGGAGGAGCCTGATTCGGGCCACACAACCTTATGACATATGTCAATGCCCCTTGAGTTTGTCTTTCTCCTCCCCTAATAAGGGTAAAAGTGTTATTTCATAAAAAGAGGATAGAGATAGATATAAAAATAATGTTGGCATATGATATACTCTCGAACATAAACATTCTGCCATACTTTTTAATGGGAAAGAGTTTTTTGAGCTAGCAGTGTTGATAACCAACCAATCAAAAGGTAGATCATGGATCATCAATAAGGGTAGGATAAGATATAGAGAGAGGAGATCCTAGCAATTCAAAGTTATTTTCTCAATTTATGTTTCAAGTAGAAATTTCAGAGCTGCCAAGGGAGGATACACTAGCATGCTTTTTCTCTCTCTCTCATCTTCATATGAAATGACATTGCTGACCTCCTATAATCCTATGTATGACCATCATCTCTCTCGGATCTTTACATAAAATGACCTTTATGGCCTGTTATGTACAACCATTCCACCACACCTTATTGAAGTGCTTTTTTATGTATCTTGCACGGAGAACCCTCTCCCTAGTATTTTATATAAAGACTTGAAAAAATTGATTGAAATTTCCTTTTAAAAAGAAGATTGAAACAAAATCCTTACATACTCATTATAGGAACCTTTTCGGCACATCTACCACATAGGTAGATGATGTGGACCCAATGCTCATGATAAAGGATGAGCCAAGAAAAAAAAAACTCGATCCTACTTCCCTCCCTACCTACCAAAAAAATAAATAAAAAATCCAACAGTGCGGGCGTTGATCTCCACTATTCTCAACAAAAATAAATTCCAAACTTGTTATGGGGCTCTCAAATAATATAAATTTTTTTTTTTTGTGTGGCTCTCTAATATTGTGATAGACTGATGGCCTTATTTATTGGCCCACGAAGGTACTTAATATTGTTAGGTTTAACCTCCTAGCGATAGGTAAATTAACATTTTAATAAATTATCATAAATATTAAGTAAATAGATCCATAAATCATAAATGGATGAAATGCCCAGTACTTATTCCCATATGCCAAATCTGATATTATTAAAGAATCTAAGCTTTAAGACAATGGACATGGACAGTTTCTAACGGCTACTTTTTCTGAGAACATGTGAACGGTGGGCCCACCAGGCTCCACCCCTTGTCTTTATGCTTATGCACCACATGTGAACATGAATGCATCACCATTTCACCAATAAAATCAAAACAGACCAAAGATTCTGATGGGAATGATCCAATGTATGGCAAACCATGTCATTTCATCATAGTACCCTACTTCAGATCCATCATTTTGGTAATTTATTGAGTGGACGGTGATGATCAATTGGATCATTGTAATGTAATGTTTCCATTTGTATTATATCATTTTTGTTTTTCCTACTAGATAGAGATCTTTTTAAATCTATGGGAGTGGATAGATCGGTGAATGAGACTTGCACCAGTGGCTCTTGTGTTTAGGGAGACAAACATCACTGTCATAGTGATGAAAGGTCATTCACTCTTCTTGTTTTATGGTGCATTACATAAATCAACCTCTAAACCTCTTATTCTCTCTCTCTAATTTTTTTTACCTTTCTGGAGTAATTGAAAAGGTAATTTGACTCTTTCTTGTGTAATTGATTGCAAATTACCTCTCTCTCTTCTCTCTCTCTCTCTCTCATGTGGGTAAGAAAAATCACATGGTGGGATGAAGAGTAAAGAAGTTGGGCCCTATGAAGTATGGTTCACTGGTCATGTTAGGTGGGGGGACAATACATTCAATATGTATGACTGAAAAAAGGACGAAAAATGTTTGACAGAATGCCTCAGTGGGCATCTCTGTATTCACTTGAAGATGTAATGGAGATTACCATTGATAGAGAGCATCTGAACATTGGGTTGAAGGTGAATTTTATTCTCATTAAGAAGTTACCCTTTTTACTGTTACTCCTTTAGATCAAGTCCCTGTTGTTTACTGACCCTTTGTCCTGTTAATATATTGTGCATTTCAGCAACCAGATTTGCTTTTTCTGAATGAGGTGAATCTACATTGACTCTTTCGGTTGGTCCTTTAAATTGGATAAAAAGGTACTCATTTTTATGAACTTATATGAAGATTAGGTCTACTGGTTGCAAGATTAATGACAAGCATGTGTACTGCTTAGCTCCATCATTTATTTTGGCTGGAGGGGCCCTAGTCAGTTCTTCAAAATTTGAAAACTTATGCCATGTGTATAACTGATTTGATCACAAAAATACAGAATATGGTATGGCAACATCATAAATTATTAGCATGATAAAGTTTAATACAAGGTTTCAAATCTACAAAACAAGCATATTTTATTGTGGGAACAAAATTGCAGGTCCAATAAAACTATTTATCCTTACTGAAACATAACAAACAATTGCCCCTGTTAAACAAGTTCTTGAAATCTGAAAAGAAGGTCTGCATTCATAATATGAAGAACTAGTTCTATAGGCCATGATATTTTCAATATGAGGGATCCCAAATTGGTTGATTTCATCAAGATATTATAGCATACATAGACTGACCCCTTCTGGGCACTGCAGGGCCAATGGCCAACCTACCCCGTGGGGGGGGGGGGAGAGAACACACACCCGCATATGGCTGGAGTCGATCCTCAGACCTCCAGGCACCAGCTTCAACTAGCCGATGCTGCTACCGGTGCCTAGAACCATAGTCTAATAACATATTCATAGACACCTCTCTAAAACATCTTAATCTAACTCCATACATAAGGTCCTCTTCAAAAGGTAAACAGATCAGACCATTTGAGTAATGTAAATGTCAAAGCAAACAAGATGCTCAATAAACAAATAAATCCTTGAAACACCCCCCCCCCACCCTTTGTTTCATATGACATCATCAAAAATAAAGAGGATTTAAGTTGAATATAGTGTTCAAATCACTTCTATTTCCCTGGTCAAAAAGCAAATATTAAGCTGTCCCCTTTCTACACAAAATTAGCATCAATCATACATAGACTGCCATTTAAGACAAGTAGGCTTTCTTTATTTCTTCATCACTTGCTTCTAGTTTGTGCCATCTACATAGAAGAGTTTTGGGAAGCATGCAGCAGCTCAATTTGAGCTTTAAAACAATGTTGTGGTTCTTTCGCCAACAAAAGGAGTTCCTAGACACATAGATGTAAAGTACCATTAAGGATGCAGGAAAATACAGTGGCATGGACAATGACTAACATGTTTGGATTGCAGCACAGGAAACAAGAAGCAAGAAGCTATCGAAGAATTGAAGAAAGCAATATTCATATAATCAAACAGAGCATACTAGTTTCCAAATTGAAGATTTCATTCAAGGCTTTCATCTCCTAGTCTTGTTAAAGTCTGAGCTACTGTATGTTTTAAAATAATACTTTCCCTTTGTAGAGTTGTAATTTACTCTAAAACTGTCAGATCATTAACGTGAACAAAATGATACAGAAAATATAGTTTTCCTAAATCCATATGATTACAAGTTGACATTTCTTAGGTACAACATGATTACTTGCTCTGTATATCAGTTATCAGGTTTTCCAACCAAATCTATTACAGGAAAAAAGAAGCAGCTGACATGCAAAGATGTAAATGCACCATTAAGAGAACAGTTTCAGCCCAGAGGTCCATATGATACCAGAGAATCCTACGAAAATTTTCTGGCACTTTTGTCAGTTGGTAGATGAGTTCTTTGACAGACCTATAACAAGCACCCAAGGTCAATAAAAAGTATTAAGTTTTAGCAGGGAAGGATTTTTTTTTTTTTTTTTTTTTTTTTTTTTGGGTGGGTGCTAACAACGGGTATTCAGCCCTTCAGCTTGACTTGTCCCACGGGCCCATACTGATCTCACAATCGTATGACCTAGGTCATATTAAGGTTGAATGAGAACCATTCGAGTTTCATCGAAAGCAGCGAAGAACACTAAACACCCTGTGTGAGTGGCCCAAGATGGTATGAGGAGTCAAATTAGAACCACACGCTTTTTGAGGTGAAGGTCCTTTGCCAACTAGGCTATCCCTTTGGGGCTAGCATGGAAGAATAATTGATCCAATTCTTCCACAATAACATCATCAGGGCCTGATTTTATAAGATTCTGGAAAAGATGAAACAGATAGAGAGGAAGTAAACCTTTTATCCAAATGGACCTGTCCAGCTTTGAGTAGCTAATTGTAAAATGCTAGTCTGGTTAAAACGAATGGGACTTGGGCCTACAGGCATGACCGAGCCCAATTGGAAAAACCCTAAACTGGGCCGGCCTGGCCGACCAACATTTGGTCATTTGCGGTGCAAGAGTGCTATTTGATGGGCGCCCAATTGGGACCGACCGTTTAATAGCTTGATTCAGCCTGACATACTGAAGCCTTTTTATTTAGCTCGGCACATTTAAAGCCTCTTTAGCAACTGTTTATGGATAAACGTATCATTAGTTTGTTTAAAGCCTGCCTAATGCCGGTTGAGCCTAATTAAAGAGGGGTATCTGACTGATCGTTTATATATGGGCCAATGCGTAGCCTATGAGGACCGATTGCTTAAACAGCAGAGTCACAATGTGACATCCTAAATAGGAAGCCCGATTAGGCCCGATTGATTAACATCCTTAATGGTAGATATGCCTCGAAATTGAAAATAGTGTTACAACTCATAAAAATGGAGAAGAAGGGGAAGATCGACCTATGGAACTGCTCACCATCATTCCGAGCTGTTCTTCGTCTTTCTATCGTGGAGGAAATGGAGCCCCAAAAAAAAAAAAAAAAAAAAAACTGATGAAAGTATCATTGATTTTATGAACCCTATAAATCAGGTGACTCAATCATGAATTAACTTATATTAAGGTTGATCCATTAATGATACACTTTCAAGTGTAAATTGTGATTCCAAAAAATTCCATGAGTCCATATCGAATTTGATCGAAGGGCAACAAAACTTATTAAAAAAATAAGAATCATGACACCATAGAAAATAATCTGATAGATCCCTATATCCTTATTCCTTCCTTAGACCCTCCTGCATTGGGTTGCCTTTTTTATTACAAAACATTATCTCAATTGATGCTAGTATAAGTAGTTAACTGAGATGCTTTCGCCTGCTCTTATATTGGTGTGATAAAAATATCCGTTTGAAGGGGACCCGTAGTGGATCCGATATTGCGCCACTCCATGGTTTCGGCCTTCCGGGAATATGTCCGTTGCACAGCGGAGTCCAAATCAAATTGAATTACTCTCTCTCTCTCTCTCTCTCTCTCTCTCGATCGATCGATCGATGATAATTTCCTTGAGATCCAATCCTTTGAATACGAAGACCCCAACTCGAGGTTTTTGAAATCTTCGCTTAAAATGTTTTTCGATTTCTAAGTTTGTTCACAAGATCAGTTTTATTTATCTATAATCTTCACTTTTTTTTTTTTATTATTATCTTTATCCTGTAAATTTCTGAACATATGTATTACGCATTAACGCTTGAATTTGTCAGGAAGAAAATGCAAATACTCGGGCCAATCAGTGGTAATGTCTCTGTAACCTCTTTTATCAATTTTGAAGTTTTAATTAGGTATACCTTCCCATTGCCATGGAAATCCTCTTCTTTATTATAGCCAAAAAAAAAAAAATCCTAGATTGCCATTTTCAACTGTTTGAGCCTGAAAACTCGGTCGGAAGACTTGGAACTCCTCCATCACAAACTGAGTTTAGTGGTCTCAGCTTAATCTGAAGTTTCACCATTAGGTTTAATGGTGGGGAAGTCTTTTTTTTTGGGTGGAGGGGGTAAAGTTTCAAGCACAATATGATGTATTCGATATTCTGTTAAAATTGGCAGAGAACACTTCCTTTACGTATATTAACAGTTGGGAGAAGAAGATCCCAGGGAGTTCAGCTTTTGGTTGAAGAGTACAAGGAGAAACTCAAGCACTATTGCAGTGTTGACGATATCCAAATTCGATCCAATCCTAAAAATACTTGGTACTTCCTTTCATTTTGACATCTTTAACATGTCGTAGTTCTGATGTCACCCCCCCCCCCCCCCCCCACCCACAAGCCTTTGATGAAGATCATGGCACATAATATGCTTTTACTTATTGGGGGTGGGCGGTTCACACTATGTCAGTTGTTTTTTGTTTGTATTGTTACTCATAGCATTTGTATTTCTGATGTATTATGACATGTATGGTGTCCGGTTAGAATGAAGTATGATTCATTGAGAAAACGGTAGTTAAAATAAGTATTGGCTATGTATATTTTGTGATTTAGAACAATCTTCAGAAGGAAATCAACTTAGAAAGGAGAATGTAAAGATAGATTTGGTGTGAAATGGTGTGAAACACTAGAGGGAAACAAGGATACACACGTTTAAGAGGAATTCAATGCAATCCCCATTCCAAAATAAGCTTTTGTTTTATAATAACCTGTAAGACGCATAATGAACTGCCTAGGCAGACATAGATGCTGATGCAGTAATGCCTTCTATTTGGCGATTTTGTAACTTGATACCAATGAACTGATGTTGATATTTAAAGAGGTCTCTGCTAACAAAATTAGCTAGATGAAATTCAGAGGTTACACTTTCAGACCCCTGAGATGTTGCTTTTTCTCGAACGTAACAGCACCCTGTCACTATTTGTGAACCACGAGATCTCATAATCCCTCCGTATACGAAGGCCCTTCTTTTATCTTCGGCACGGGATCAAGCTACAGTCTGGACCTTCTAAGACACAAGAAAGTAACACAGGAAAATGCACTAGCTTATCAGAGAATGATATCATGATTCCCAAAGTCTGGTCCTGATCCAGTGATTACTGATTAGATCATAGACAGATGGGAGCCAATACAATTTAGAAAAATAGTTCTAAACAGAGCTATCGCAGGTAGTATTCCAAGCTCTACTAATGCAGGTTAACCAGAACAGATAGATGGGAATTAATATTGGATGAAAGGGTGATTGACTCAATTGTAAATGGAGAGAGAACATTCTAGCATCAGTAATATCAATCGATAGAACTCAGACAATACCTGGTCAGTGGTAAAACAGAGCATAGAAGAAAGAAGAGAAGAATAACATATCTCAGGTCTTGGGTATCTCACCCGCACTGCTTTTTACAGATCCCATGCCTAAGGCGACTCTATTTCATTCAATGTTCAAAATTGTGAATGGCCATTGAGCCTTACAATGTATTTATAGCAACTAAAACCAAGTCCTATCCTGGCCAAGGTTCAAGAACTCGTTTCGTTTTGGTATTTCGGTGGTTTTGAATACCAAAATTTTGCCGAAACTGTGTACTTTTTCCATGTGTTTTGCTTGGCTATGTTGGGGGGCTAATGGCTGAAGTGACCAAAATTAACGAAATGACCAAGATGACCGAAATTTCGACTTACTAGTGCAAATTTTTTTTGGTCGAAATGAGTGAAATTTTGAAACAAAATGACCAAAATTATGTGCTTTTGTGTTTCGTATGCCATTTCATTTCGGTAAAAAAAAAAAAAAAAAAAAAACCGAAATATCCTAGATTTCAGTGAGATATCGCCGAGATTTCGAACTGTGATTCTGACTTGGAGTATTTATTAGCTAGGTAGCTAATTACAACATAAGACTGAAACAGAAATAGGAATTAAATAAACTATCCTAATTGAACTAGGAATGAAACAAAGCAATTAAAACTATAAAGACTAAGCTCAACGAGCTTGTTGGTCCAGCCAAGGCTGGCTGGCTTAAAATCCCATGAATCTGGTCCACTTTTAGACCTCGGTTCTGGCTGCTTATGAGTAGACACCGATTGGAGCAGTTCTGATCCTCCTTTGAAGCCCATTTGAGTGACCCAGTCTACATCATGAAGTGCTGGTGGAGCTTGGGTTCCTCTGTGAGATCTGGGCTTTGAATCCTCAATAGAAAGGAAGGGTTTGATTTATTTGAAGTAAAAGTTAAGGTAGAATAGGTCAAATATGTTGTTTTTCAAAAAGAAAAATGGAAGATTGAAGCTTGGGAAGGAAGAGGTAGAATACATGAAAAAAAATAAAGGGTGTGAAATTTTATAGGTTGTGTGAGAAAGCCCAAGAACTCTGTCTGATGCCAAAAATGATGGGCAAGTACTAGAGGAGAAAATATGAAATAAAAAATTGTGCATAGAATTGAGCAATGAGCACCATATAGTCAATTTTGTAAGACCCCTCATAGAACTACTGCACTATTATACATACTGTCAAATGCTAAATGGAGAGAGAGAAAAAAACTCAAATATTGCAGAAAATGTGGTGAGGTATGACTAATAGTAATAGGACTTGAAGTTAAATTTGTTTCCTCCAAATAAGTCTCCGATGCAGACAGCTATTTATTCCCAAAAGGGGTGCAACAGGGCTGGCTGGCTTATCGAAAACCCAAGCCCAGCCAGGGGTTGCTAGGTCTCAACCTAAGGCCCGGCTTGGCCCAAGGTCGGCTGGGATATCTTAGCCTAGCCTGGCTCTAAGTGGGTGGGCTTGGCCCTATTTTTGTCATTTTCGTGTTATTTTTATACAAAAAATAGTTTTTTTTTTTTTTTTTTTTTTTAAATTGTGTATATGTTTAATATTGAGGGGTAGGGATGGATAACGATGTGGTGAGTATTGAGGGGAGAGAAATACCACAAAGTTACTATTTTAGATATTTGGGATCAATCGTAAATAAAGGAGATATAGAGGATGATGTGTCACATAGAATTAAAGTAAGATGGATGAAGTGGAGAAGTGCACTCATAGTTGTGTGTGACCGACGTGTGCTTGTAAAGCTCTAAGGAAAATTCTATAGGACAGTCATATGCCTGGCAATGATGTATGGGTTGGAATGTTGGGTACTTAAAAAAAGTCATATAGATAAGCTATGTGTAGCAGAGATGAGGATATTAAGATGGATGGGGAAAAACTAGGAAGGATCAAGTAAGAAATGAGTGTAACAGAGTGGATTTGGGTGTTGCTATAATCCATGATAAGCTTTGCGATAGTCGTTTGAGGTGGTATAGCCATGTTCAATGAAGGCCTATGGATGCACTAGTAAGGAGGAGTGATCTGATCCCGATTGATGGATCTAAAAGAGCTAGGGCAGGCCGAAAATGAACATTGGAGAAGTAGTGCGGAAAGACATGCACATATTAGGCCTTGTCCCAAGTGTGACATCGAACAGAGGGGATTGAAGGGCTAGATCCATGTTACGGACCCCATCTAGCTGTGTTCTACTTTGAACTATTTTTGTGGTTTGTTTTCTTGTTCTTTTACTTTTTCTTTTCTTCGTGCTTGATTGGATCCCTGTAGACGACCCCATTAAGTTGGGATAAGGCTTTGTTGTTGTTGTTGTTGACTTGTTGTTATATGTATACGTTTAATATATTAAATCAATGATGTATATTAAATATAAATTATGATACTTAATCCACGGTCCTTATCTTGCATACATCTATACATATGCATATATAATACTTATTTTTACAAGCGCGTAAATACATATAGGGCAGGACTGGGCCATTCCGAGCCAGGCTCACCCAAGGCCTAAGCCCAGGCCCAGCTTGGCTTGACCCTGGGCCAGAAAATCCCAACCCTAGCCGAGCTCACAGGGATAAAAAGTCCACCCAGGCCCTGAAATTTTCAAGCGAAGATCAGGTGAGCTTGGGTTCACCAGGCAAAGCTTGCACCCTACTTTCCAACCTTTGGATCATAGCAACCGGGATCCTTTGAAGGGTGCACTCACAAGTCAAAGGTGCAGATGAACACCTTGAGTTTGAAGTCATTAGCAACTCCAAATGGATGGACAGTGCTGAAGTGTTTCCAGAAGCTGGAGAGCACCAAAGAGGAAGAGTCACTAAGAAAATCTTTAGATGCATAAAAGCATTACAGAGAGGATGAAAATAAGACCAAGGTTACAAAGATGTGTTTTAAAAAGCTAGGTTAAGTTCCGTCTTTGTATATAGATTTAGCACACAATATTCATGTCTCTTAACTGAAGAAGTGTGAAAGTAAGGAGAGAAAAGAAGGGCTGTAACCCAGTATAAGTACAACTTTTGCAGTGTCCCAAGAGGGATGGACTGGAAATGGTCCTAACCTTTATCTTCTTTTTGCATGAAGTGGATGCTTCCCAGGCTTAAATATGCATCTTTATGCTGGTAGTTGAGGTTTTACATCCCACTGAGAACCAACCTGATGCAGATACGGCTGCCCTTTCTTGGTTGGACCAACATGACCGGCTTTGGAAGCCAAGAGCCAAGAAGAACCGGTCCAGCCCAGGGTTTTGGTCCAACAAGGGTTGGAAATAAAATTAGTAGTTTACTTAGTATTTTATTTCATGCTTTTAGTTTCCAAACTTGAACGTAGGAGTAGGATTTATTTCTTTGCTTTGGTTTCCTTTTTATAGTTGTTTCCTAGTTTAGGTTAGTTTCATTCCAGTTAAGTTTCTAATTTCATAA
>NC_056562.1:4873412-4886730 GCF_013358625.1 Macadamia integrifolia | reverse complement strand
TTCTATTTTGAAGTCTTAAATTAGATTCTAATTTTCAGTCTTAAATTAGTTTCTAATTTTCAGTCATAAGACTTTCTATTTTGTAAGTTTCTATTTTCAGATTTAGTAACTAGTTGAGTTTCTAATTTTTAGTTTCCTATTTCAGTGTTTGGAAACTAAAGTTAGTTTCTATTTCATGTAACCCCTATCACTATTATAAATAAAGCTATGGCTCTTTTAATGAGCCACGATTTTTACAATTAAAAAAAAGTGAAGCTTCATGCTGCTGCCGCTGGTTTTTTCTCCATGGCTAAACCTTTGTGTTTGATCAAGGGTTAGGGATTGGTGTGTGATCCGATCGACACTCTGCGGCGAGAAGTCCGGGTGGGTCTTTTTTTTTTTCTGGTTCTCTTATTGGATTCTCTTCTCCAGCAGTACAGGCAAGTAATCTGAATTTTTCTGCAGAAATTTCTGGGTTGGTTTTCTCTGTTTTCCTTCCTATCGGCCTAGCTGTTTTTGGAGAACCAGCCACCCGATTGCTTTGAGATTTTGGTCGATTGTTAGGACCATTAAGAAGGGAACTCGATCCAAGTTTGGTACTGATCAGACCATGGGTTTGTCAGTTTCTGAGTTTTCTTCAGTGCTGGTCGATGGTGATTTCTGCCCAGAAATTATTGCCTGATTTGTGTTATCTGCTACTGTTGGTTGCTGCCTATGTTTTTCTGAGGAAATGGACCTGCTATTCAGTATTCCGATTTGTTTATTTGTCACCTAAACATCTGCTATTGAAGATTCTGAACTTGTTAGGATCGATTGCCTGTTCTCAGAACCTGCTGTCCCAGAATCGAGTTCTGATTTGGTTATCTGGTTCTGCTATGTTTTGATTCTGATCCTACTTATTCAACTACTCTAATTTTATTGCTGGAGCTTCTAATTGTTGATGCAAACTCTGCTTCCTGAAATTCCTGATTGTGGATCTGATAATTCTGGTTTGTTTAAGGACTGTTGACTGATTATTCTGGACTGTTGTTGCTGTCTATTATTGGGTGGTTATTTGGTTGTTCTTTGGTTTATAATATCCTGCAGTTTCGGGACTGGTTTTCAAATCTATTCCTACATTACTTATTCTGATCCTTGAAATTCTGAAAACCCTAATACTTATGTGAACATTGACTGATAATGCTATTTTTTACCCTGAAATTTTGAACTCAACAGAGAAAAGCTCAGCTGTAATAAAATCAGCTCTGGAAGTCTCTTAAATCCTTAGAGTTGAAAGTTGAAATTGACCAACTGGACTGATAGTAAGATCAAGGTCATAGTATTGAAATTCTATTTTTTTCTTTTCTTCTTCTCTCTCTCTCTCTGAATCCTATATGGTTCTGTTCCACCATCTATTGTCAGTTGTCACCAAGATACTTTGAACTAGGAGTGATGCCTTTGTCCTACATTTCAAATTTAAAGAAAGAGAACATTCTCACCACCATAATACGGTACTTCATTAATACGTCTGGACTCTGTTTTACCTACTTTTTGTTACCTCATGGGATAGCCTGGTCCCTGTTTATCTTTTTAGATGCTAGTTTGTATATGAGAGTTGCTATTTTTCCTTGACAAGGAATTAATGACAGGATAATTTGTTTGCTTAGAAACACAAAATAAACATTGTAGAGTTTCACTGGAATTCTCTTGTTCGTTGTGATATTATAATATATTTTCTCTCTTAATGTGCTTATACTTCATGCAGTGATGTGAATGCTCAGGTTGAAAGGGAAGACATGGCTGTCATGCAGCACATAAGGTCTGAAGATTGGGTATAATCGTAAATCCACTTTGTAGATTTTCTTATTGATGCTTTCTTAATGTTAATTTCATGACTTATCTGTGTGCTCGGGGGAATTCCAATTTCTCCAACAAAGAAGATCGCGGGATAGAAGGCCAAACCTTCATTTCTCTGATGTAGAATGGTCTGGGGCACTCCTTCTGTGACATGAATTTCATGTGAATGGAAATGCGGACCCACCATTGGTTGGATCCCAGAAATTGCCTGAGTAAAAAAATCAGTCTTATCTTATTTTGTGATTGCAATTTTATATTTACACTGCATGTCTTGGGAGTTGGGAGACTTGGGACAATAGTAAGACTACATAAGAAACTAAAGAGCACTTGGTTTAGGATTGTATAGTAGTTCTGATTTTTGGTCCAGGCAATCTTGAAGGTTGGCATTGTTCAGTGATGGATCAGGATTCTCCGAATGCCAGACAATAGGTAAATATAAATACCCAGACCTTCTATGGGTCTTGTGAGAGAAGGCCCGAGCCACTAGCCAATTGCGAATTACAATGCTATCGGGCATCCCCTTTCCATAGTCATTAGCGTAGACCGTAATTTATTGTTGATTCTATCTTTTCTTGGTACTTTGTTCCTATCTGATAAGCTTAGTTGGTTAGACCTTTTTTTCTTTTCAGAAACTTATTGCAGTTGATGTCTATGCAATGATACAACATCCAATACGTAACTTTCCTTCATGGACATCTTGGAATGTCTATCAGTGACCCTCTTTTTCATAGTCATTAGCATATAATCTTAATTTATTGTTGATTCTATCTTTTCTTGGCACTCTTTTTTTCTGACAAGCTAAGTTCTTCAACTTTTGTTAATTTTTTGAACTTAATTCAGTTAATGTCTATCCATATGGTACATCATCCAATCCTTAATTTTAACTTTATGGACATCTTGGAGTGTTTGAGCATTGAAGTCATAGTTGTCACAGCATCTAGGCAACCCAAGGCATTGGAGGGATGCCTGGAATCGAGGTGACACCAAAAGGCGACCAAGGCCACACCTTGAAAACGATGATTTATGTGACACTATCGAACGATGGCAAGTCATGTTGTTGCCTAGGCAGCCTTGACAATGATTTAAGTGATCTTATCTAACAATGGCAAGTCGTGTGACAAGCAAGGAACTAAATCTCGGATTTCAGACAGGGCCAAAACCACCAAAACCAGGTTTTTTTTTTTGGGGGGGGGGTTATTGCTAGAAGTTTGGGCTGAAACCAGGTATTTTTTTTTTCCCCGAAATTTCTGAAATTGGCCTCAAATCAAGTTTTGTTTCGGGGTCCATCGAAACCACCAAAACTACCAAAATTTCGGCCGAGAGGTCCAAGAATTAGTTCCATGGTTGCAGGCGCTTACACATTAAAGAAATCCTTATAGGTTTGGACAGCCACAACTTAAATCATATCAAGAAGTACAAGTCATAGCTTGGTGTTGTACACAGAAAATTCAACGACATGATCAAGACAACTGTTCTTGGGGAAGTGGGTTTATTGTAAGAGTACTAACTGACATATATGCAACAGTTCATTTTGTTAGTATGTGATTTGGAGGCCTGAGACTGCATTAGACTTTATGATCTTCTCTCTCCTCCCCTCTCTGTCAGTAACCCACTGATGGCCCTTTATGCAATGCTCACAGTCACAGGTGTAACAATGGGAGGTCTGCTTCTGTGCATGTTGTATTGGCAATGATACTTCTTATAAGCTCTCCGCTTCTCTTCATCTTTAGTCCTTTCTTGATCTTCGTTGCTTTAGTCCTTGTGGCTGCCCTTGGCGGGCTTCGCTGCTGCAGCCACCTTGGGTTTGGCTGGAGTCTGAATGTTCCATTTGATGATTCGAGGGAGAAGCACGACCACTGGATCTAGATCCTTATCCGATGATGGTGGTAGTCCTGGAATTGGATCCACGGAGAATCTGAACGGTGGTGTGGTGGTAGTTCTGGGATTGGGTCCATGGAGAATCTAAATCCTACTGTGGGTGGTGGGATAATGGAGGAGAAGCTGATGCTGACAGATTCGGAACAGAGAGTGAAGGAAGAGCAAGGTAAGGATTCTGGGGGTGGTGGTGCGGTGGTGAGTATTTGCAACACAGGGTGCATGTAAGCCCAAATCATGAGAATATAACTTTTGAGTGGAGATTGTGTTGGGTGTCCTCTCTTGCCTGTGGTGCCAACACACATGACCTTGTAAGTGATAGTAAAGAGGCTACAGAGAAACTGGTAATCCGATGTATGTACATAACTAACTAGATGTGACTAACAGAGCATTTATGCCTAGGGCGCCTAGGCAACGCGTAGGCAGGAGCCTTGTCGCCTAAGCGCCCAGGCCCCACTGCCTTGGGTCACCTTGTTGCCTTGACAACTAGGTCCTCTAGTCTCCTTAGAAACACAAACAAATAGAAACTAATTTGCTTCTCTAAGAGACTGACTAAATAGAGAAACAGAAAGCCAGCTTAGACTCTTGAGTCTCTAACTAAGAACCAATCTTGTGTGTGGCTGATACCCCATATATTTAGGCTTATAAAATTTGCAAATTACGTTATGACTCAAAAATACTTGGCCCAAGGCCCATATGATTCAGCATGGTCTCGAAATAAAGCATAATTCAGCCCAGTTGAATTGGGCCGCCTGCATCAATCCGATTATAGTTCACATAGCTCCTCTTGGCTTTTTTTAACTGATAGATCTTTTTTCTTAGGCTCCGGAGTTCTTCTTTTTTCCCTCGTAATAACTTTCTTTGGAGAAAAGAAGAGTACACCAAATGGGAATAATAATGTTAGAAGAGAAAGTGCAAGAAAAATAGGAAACACAATACATGGCATCAGCCCCTTGACAGCAGACACTAGACACAGAAACTGAGAAGAGAATACTTAAGAAAGTCCTTGATAGAGCCCATCCCTTCAAACAGTAACCCCTTTTTAACATAAATAAGGAACACATGTAGAGGTTTCTCTCTCTCTCTTCCAATTAAATTTGTTGCAGAAGCATTTATTGTTATCTTATATGGGCCAGCTTGTACATGTATCTGTTATGGTCTTATTATATGATTTTGGATTCTGTAGCACAAAAAATCAGCTTCATAACTCACTTCTGCTGTTCTGCATATGCATTTTGATCATCCTTTTTATTCAAAGTCTTGTAATTCTTGGCTTCGGTATGATGTTAATTCACTGACAGCTTGGCCGTCCTCTATGTTTTTGTTATTATTTGCTTTCAGGTTGTGATGTTGGATGAGCATGGTTCAAACATAGGATCTGAGCAAATGGCAGAATTGGTGGGAGATGCAGGGAAAACAGTATGAACTTGAATTCAATTTCCACAAGTTTCCAAAATTATGTTGCTTTGTGATAAGGATGTGGACATATCATTGTCCAACATGGCAACCCTAAAACTTGTCATGCAGACATGTTTATGTATCTATTACATAGTAACACTCTTCCTATTGGCAATGACTTTGTTGTGACTATTGTTGTGTTCCCTCGTCCTCAGCTTAAGTCAACTAGTTATTTTCCCAACTAAATGGATCAGCTACATGACTCTTGTTTTGTCATTTAACCTTGTTCCCAGCTATATTTATTGTTAAACCAAGGGCAACCATATTTTTTGTCACCACTTCTTTTCAGGTAAACTTCAGTTGATCAATTGTTATTTAGCTTTTATAGCATGCAGACTTTCTCCTTATGGGTGTATTCAATGACCTTCGTTGTACATGTCCTAACCAACTCAAATGATTCTCCATTAACTATTGAGGCCACTCCTAAATCACCTCTAATGTGTTCACTTCTTATTCTCTCTCTTCTGGTTTTGCCACTCATCCCCCCTGAACACTGTCATCTCAGCTATTCTAGTTTTCAGCTACTCTAGTTTTATTAATGGCTGTTTCTGTCGCCCAATGCTCAGCTCTTACAACATTGCTGATCTAATACCAGTCCATTTTCATATAAAGTTTTCCTTAAAAACAACAACTACTCAGCTTTTTCCCAACTACATGGGGTCGGCTACATGGATCCGTGATAGGGTAAAAAAAAAAAATAACAATAATAAAAGTAAGAAGAAAGGAACACAACCACATCTCAGAAACATCCCACCTAAATAGGGTCGGCTACATGAACCTTTGCACTTGAAACAACTCTATTTGAGGTCATACTAGAGTCAAGCCCTAAAACTCCAAAAGCACTTCACCATTTCATCTGCCCTGCTTTAATTCTATGAGCGGCATCTTTCCTTATTTCCTCATTATTTACAATGTACATACTGAAAACTCTCACTCTGGGGTATCTACCTATCATCCATCCTAAACACACCATTTTCTGTTGGTGTACGATGTCTTGCATTCCGTCACAGTTTAATCCAGGGAGTACTGGTGCAACGCTTCGACAGGCAGGACAGTGGTCCCGTTAGCCGGTTAGTGGGCCGTGGGGGTTGTAAGGGGGAAGGAGGCCCCCTGCATAGCGGGGCACCCCCCGCTCAAATTTTTTATTTGAGGGCAATTGTGTACTTTCGGGATTAGGGTTTTTCGTTTTATATTTGTAGCGAGGGTTTCTTTCTCTGTAATGCAAGCAATACTGAGAGGTGTGAGGACGAGCGTTGTAACCCTATTCTCTATTGATAGTGAAGCAAGATCTCATTTCACCAAGGACGTAGGCAATCTTGCCGAACCTCATAAATCTGTGTGCATTGCTTGTTTTTGTTTTTCCATTATCTTCTACATCTTTTTAGGGTTGCGTTTCTACATTTTCACTCCTATTTTTTCAAAGTTAGATTCCATATATTTTATTTTAGTTCGAGTTATTTTAAAAACTTTTACTTTGAAGATTCCTTCATCTTCCTGTTTTGCCTTTCTTGCCACTACATATATTATGTGCTCTCTTTCTCTCTTGTTCTCATTTTTTTTTCCCTTTTAGTATATGAGTTTCCTGCTAGGGTACACATGTGAGTAAGGTGTGTAAGGTCATAAAATTTAGAAGATGCTTGTCCTATAGTGACGTAGGTGTGTTGGCATGTTTGGTAATTCATTATTTTTCTGAGTAAACTATGTTTCATAGTTGCAATTGGTAATGATCATCATCCATATTATAAACATAGTATTTGCTAGATTGGTATTTCTCCGAGAGATATGAGATTAAATCCAATATAATCCAACCAAGGTTCAAAATTTCGTTTCGTTTCAGTGTTTTGGTGGGTTCAAAAACATCAACTCGGCGAGATCTTGGCCAAGTTGGTGTATTTTTTTTTTTTCGGTTGACTGTTTTGGTGGTCAAACAGCCATATTTTGACCTGAAACTTGGTGGGTAGCTTATTTTAAGTTTAATAAACATGCTTAGAACATAAAAATGTAAAAATATTAGAACATGACATTGTTTTAGAATTGCACCTTTGTTTGGCAGTACTGTCGAAATGTTCTGGAGAATTTACTTGCTTCATTGCTAGAACAAGATATAATATGATTGTAAAAGAAATAAATAATGTGTTCAACCTTTCCTAAGCTTTGAATGTGTAGATATTCTTGTCGGAGTTCAATGGAAGTCAAAATGTGTGATGATGTGGCTAATTAGAGGCTTGTTGGAGTATTTTTCCTTCAAAATATGCAAATGGAACCGAAACCACCGAGCCAGGCGAGACAGAGTCGAGATACCGAAATTTCTACTCTGTCTCAACGAAATTTTGTATTTATAAGGCATGGAATGTATCGTTTCGGCGAGATACTGAAATTTCGACCTAAATATGGTACACATATTGATTCGTGCCTTATTTCGTTTCGACAAAAAAAAAAAAAAAACCTTGAAATTCCGAAATTTCGACAAGATTTCGAACCATGAATCCAACTATGTTTAACTTTTTTGTAGAAGAGAAATAATACCAAAGGGATGATCCTTGTGCTAAGTTCAAATAAGTGCTAGATTCTTACAATGTGACACGTGTAAATTTTTCTCGTGTTCTATTGCTGCAATGAGCCAGATACATACTGAATATAGCTCCCCGTGATAAAAAAGAGAACCGTGAAATTCAACATAGAAACTGCAAATGGGCATGGTGTTCTTCTCCAGTTTCCTTCAATTGCATTCCATGTGCTTTGATGGTCCAGATTTGCTCCTTGCCCCGAGGAGCAACGTGCTAACTAGGGAACGGGTCAATTTTTGTACTAACCTTTTCTCCTGGTCTGTTACCTCCTAAAGTGATCTATAATAGCCTTAAAGAATTTATTTGAGCATGAAGAATTAAACTTGAAGCATAGTTGATGATCGAAATTAGGTAGAAGAAAATGGTTACTTCCGCATTATACCTTGGTGAACCTGATCTGCTCATTTGTGCTTGATAACTAAACTGCATATCACATATCTTGTCACCCCATATGTTGTGATCCATGGATATTAAGGTCTGTTATGTTTTACTTGTCATGACTAGGGATTATTTTTTTTCCTGGTTGCTGGCTGGGGTGGTGGGGGTGGGGGGAGAAATGGATAGGGTTCAAATCTTTACTCTAGCTGAACAGTTTGTGGAACTTCACCTTTTAATACAGAGTTCTTTTGCCTTTGCATTCTAGGGTCTCCTGGTTCTTATCTTGGAGATCGCCTACAGTCATTGATGATCATAGCCATTTAGTCTCCCCTGCCAATTCCTTTGAAGGGATGGCAAAAGACAAACCAGTTGGGCAACCTTTCTTTTGTGAGAAATTCTTTGTAGGGGTATTTTCATCCTCGTTTCTTGATATACCATTTATTAATGAATATTCCTTTCCATAGTAGTTTGATTACTGTACACTGTCTGATCGAATGGTTTGGCCCGTAGCTTCACTTATGATTGTTTAAACTTTGGGATTCATTCGTTGATGGCTTTGTAATCATTTGTATTCTTTGTAGGGTTCTTCAAGGTTATTGTTTTGCATTGGTGGACCTTATGGTCATGGACCACAATTACGTGATCGTGCAAATGTAACAATCAGGTTGTCTTCTTTGGTTTTAAATCATCAAATTGCATTGATAGTGCTACTGGAACAACTTTACAGGTAAGTAATTTTAATTTCAATTTGGCTTTCAATCCTATACCATGTGGTTTTGGATTTTGAAATCTGGACTTCTGTATCCTTTTATGTCGCTAAGAAATTTGCATAACTCTGAAAAACCTGTGTAATATACCAGGTAGATTGCAAGTGCACACAAAAAAAAAAAAAAGGTTTAACTGATAAATTTCTTCTGAGTCCTGTAAGGGTTGGATCGCCCAACTTTTTTGGAGGGTTTGGGGCAGGCATCAGTGTGATCTAGTCCAGTTTTTGTGTATGGTTGATGCATGCACTTCCCAACCAGCTGGGTTACTGTACTGTTTCATTCTAAAGAGATATAGATACTCTAGACTAGGCCAATGGAGTTTATTGCTTGCTAGTTTACAAAACCTATTGGTGAACCAACTGAAACTGTGTCAACACCACTTGAAAAGTTATTATAATATGAGAAGTTAATAATATATTTAGAAATATTAATTGAATCTCTAGATCCCTGAGTCCTAATAACTTATTTTTGGGGGTGTTTTTGAGTGAATTAAGTCTGACAGCCTGTGGCTTTGTTGTACTCCACTCCTGCTCACACATTGATGTAATATGGCCATGCACCTAGGTGACTAAATCAATGACCTGGGTGAGATTTTTGGCAATGGTCAAGGCGACATCTAGGCTTCCAAGGCAGTTGCCTTTCTTGCATCAAACAAGGTGTTCCATCGCCTTGGACCTAAGAAGGTGCCTGGACACCTAGGCAACTATTCTTTAGAGTTGGAGTACATGATCTTTCTTGGTTCTCTTACCCTCTGTAACAAACCCAATTGATGGCTCTTGAATTGAAAATCAAAGCATATAAAGGGAAGATTGCTGGATTAAATATTTAAATCTTACCTAATGAAAACTTATAATAGTTTCTCTCTCTCTCTCTCTCTCTCTCTCTCTCTCATATGATCACATGATTATGGTGTCAGAAAAATCTGTTTACTTAAAACAACTAGGTAGAATTTTTACTTGGAAGGATAAATGATCAAAAATTTCAAAAGGCTTCTGAGGCTTATCAAATAAAATAATGATCATGGGAGGACTGCAGATCTATCTGCACTGTTGGCGTCGAGTGCAATTAAGGACTGGTCACCTTGACAGAACTCTAGTAGTGTAACTAGGATCAATTTCAGTTTCTTTCTCACCGTGTTAGAGTCACATCTAGACTTTCGATTTAATCAACAGGCTTAATTTTGAGTACGTTTTGCCAATTACCGAGGTCTGCCTCACGGAGACATAAACTGATCTTCTCCAAGACCTTACGCCAGAAAGAGGGCTTCCCTGATTTCTTTACAAGTGATAGTATGGCATTCTGAGTGTAGTTTAATCTACTTCTTCTATACTAGAACATGGACTTTGTAGCTTGAAGAAAGAAATATTATTAATTTTTTGCTAAAAAGTTAATGATATTTCTGATAGAAAAAAATTAATGGTTCCAAAAAATTAATAAATTCATCTCCGAACTGATTACAAAAAATTATCATTTTTGATATTGATTTGTCTGGAATTGAAAATGTCAAAGTTTACTTGCACCAACACTTTCAGATGAAGGATCTAGGTGCTTTGAAGTATTTTCTGGGTATTGAGGTTGTTCGGAGTAAAAAGGGTATTAGTTTTTCTCAAAGGAAGTATTTTTTTTTTTTTTTTTTTTTTTTTGATGTTCTATCCGAGATTGGTATGTTAGCCTCTAAGCTTGTTTATTTTTGATACCCTTATGGATCCTCATCAGAAATTTGCGACACCTATGGTGGTAAAGAATATGTGGACAAGCATTAGTATCAAAGTTTGGTTCAGTACACTCACTATGACTAGACCAGACATATCTTTTGTATTGGGTGTTATAAGCCAATGGAAATGCTTAAGCAGGCTCAGTGGGAGGCAGCGTGTCGCAATTTACGATATCTTAAGGGTGCTCCAGAAAAGGTCACATTTACTAATCTCATGGAAATGTTGGTCTTGTTGGTTGTGATGATGCTGAATGGCATACGCTTCTATAAATGACATACGTTCAATGGCTTTTAATACCAAGAGCCAAAATTAATTTACAAGGTGGGATTACACAAACTCCTAGTCGAATTAGCATTTAACTATGAATTTTTGGTTGCCAAGTAAATCCAGTTCTTACTGGTCCAGGTTCCCTGAGATTATTTATTGGTCATGTTTTTTCAATTCCTAGGTTCAGATTTTAGCAACTTATGATAAGCTAAAAGTGCATTACTTGAACAAACTTCGAGGCCAGCTTAGGATTTTATAAGATTTAGTTGGTACATCGATGCATCGGAATGACGTAAACTTCAGTTGTGTTTGGTATGCATTCTCGTATTAGATTCTAAGTCTAGAACACATTTCAAAACCCGATTCTTTTCTGTTTTCATTTGTCAGAATATATTAAAAACCTAGAATCTATTCTAAGAATTCATACCAAACAAAACCTTCAATTTGTGGTTCCATTCTACATGAGGTGACTTGTTTGCTTCCATGGTGCCCTTGAGTAATTGTAGAATTTTCTTGACATTGTTCTTTGTTAATAAGTGAACTAATGATAGCTGGGTCTTGGTTTGATCTTTCAGGGCATGGACCATTCTTAAAGGACAGAACTACCATCACTAGAGGTGTCATTTTATTCTTGCAGCCAAGACATGTAAATTAGTATTTTGGAGAGGATCCTTCTCATGTATTTCCTTGTAAATTGATACTAATTGTTGAATTTTGAATTCTTCTTTCACAATATTTGTTTCTTATGTCAAAATCAATTTTATTTTTACTTCGGCATTTAACTGGATGTTTGGAATTATTATAGGGAAAATTACATGAATACCCACTTCTAGGTTTCCGTTTACAAAATTACCCACCAAAAGTTTCAGTTAACGAAAACACCAAAAATTAGGTTTTCCTTTACAAAATTACCCACTTAAAGTTTAAGTTAACAAAAGTACTCAAAATTGAGTTAGGGTTTACAAAACTACTCACTCAAAGTTTCAGTTATAAAAAAATACATGATTATATGTGGAAGATGAAGAATCACTATTTTGGGTATTTTTGTTAACCGAAACTTTGAGTGGGTAGTTTTGTAAACTCAAACCTAATTTTGGGTATTTTTGTTAACCAAAACTTTTTGTGGGTAATTTTGTAAAGGGAAACCCAAAAGTGGGTAATCACATAATTTTCCCATTATTATAGTTGTGCGGAAAAAGAAGAAGTAGATATTTGGCCACGTAGGTAAGCTTTCCTAGTTGGGTTACATACCAAACCTTTGCACCATTAATAAATATCTCTTTTATGGGGGAAAAAAAAAACAAAGAATAGCAAGAAGATCAACTTGGTCGAAAACATGAGGATTGTGTCTAGGGGTCATGCATTCTTCACCAATTTTGGGAAAGTAATCTCAAGAATCAAAACCGTGAGGAGCACGGCAAGGTAGTTATCAGGGTAATTGCAAGTAATTTGGGTAGAACTCATCTTCAAAAGCTTCTATTAAAGAATGAATGTTTAAATGCCTATAAATCTTCATATTGCACTATTCATTTTTCACTTTCAATATGAGATTATTATTTCTGTAATTTACGTGAAACCCCAACAACCAAATAAGGATAAAATGATTCAAAATGAGATAGAATCATTGTTTTCTATTTTGTAAACTCAAATCCAATTATATTTTTGTTGACTGAAATAGTGAATGAATGAATAATTTTATAAAGAAAATCTGATTTTGTTTAATCTTGTAACTTTCCATATTATAATAAATAAGGCTAAGAAGACACGTCTTATCAAAGTGCAGGAAGAAACCAAAGTTTGGAATGAAAATTCCAAAAAAAGACTAAGAAAGGACTTTCCTAAGGGCGCAGGAAAGATACAAGATAACGATCAGAAAAAGAGAGGTGGAAAGCAGCCATGGTTTCAAATCTGACAAAATCACCTGGATTGAGTCAGTATTGGTTGAAACCGATCCAAGTCTTGATCAGATACCAATCCACTGGTATAATTCAAGAGTTAAAAAATAATGATAATCAAAAAGTATAAATCTGTCCGATCCAGACCCTTGGTGGAAAGAGACTAGATTTTTCAATAGAAAATTTTGTTTAGTAGGAGAAAAGAAAGATTTGAGTGGATACAGAAAAGTGTAGTCTTTAAAAGAAGGCGGCTGCATACAGTTAGCAATTGGGTGGGATTGGGTCATTGGGATGTGTAAGAATAAAATCCATGAAGAAAGGGAGGTAGAAGTTAGCAGAGCAATGATATAAATAGACTTTGTGAGGAGTAATAGAAAACACAGAGAGAGAGTGGGTACCCAGATTTTGTGAAGATTCAGTAGGACCTGAGCTGTGAAACAAGTTAATGAAAAGGTGGGTTTTCCTCATTTTCTTCTGTTTTTTCTACTGGGTACCCAGATTTTGTGAAGAATCAGTAGGACCTGAGCTGTTGAAGCATGGTAATGAAAAGGTGGGATTTCCTCATTTTATTTATTTATTTA
>NC_056562.1:4771372-4873392 GCF_013358625.1 Macadamia integrifolia | reverse complement strand
CCCCCCCTTTTTTTCGTTGAACAAGAGTGGAGAGAAGAAGGATATTTGGTTTAGCAAAGAATAATAAAGGACCAATACACTCACTTTTTTTTTTTTTTTTTAACCCTATATCTATCTACTTAAAGAGTATTAAACAAGGGTGGAAGAAGGAGATGATTGGGATAAACAAGAAAGGATTGAGAAACTAGGAACAGAGTTTTTTTTTTTTTGGGAACCCTGGGTGATGGTATTTTGGTGATAATGTGTAGGGATGCAATTCAGAACCACATGTTCAATTTAAGTCCCACCCAACCCCAACCATTTAATAATTTGGGTTTTGTATAGCATTTGGAGCCGGTGGGTATTGCAACCCTTGCTCAACCTGTTCAAATCCACCCAACTATGCCTGCACATCTCCCTCATAGGTTCATATTCCAGCCTTTTTTTTTGTGGAAGACCCACACTGGGGTCAGATAGGTACCCACTAGGGGCCATTTGGTCACATTTATTACTAACTATTAACCTACTTCCTATTATGTTCCAACTTAGTAAGATACTAATTGTTCATAAAACATTGGAGTGAGTTTCTCTGCACCCTCGGTGAAGAAGAATCTCTACATCCATGCCATCTATACTATCGGATATGAGTAGATGAATACTTTCTCTTTGTTGATAAAGTATGACAGTATAATGATGGCCTAAGAGTCCAATCATATGGTCACATCACCAGTGAGGAAGAAATTTTCACTTCTCCATTGGTGAAGGTGAACTTTTGCAAGGAATATCAAAGAGCTTTGAGTACTTGCCTCCTAATTGAGACGAACCCCCTCGATTATAGCTGATTACTTTATACCCAATATTGATAGGTGATTAAAAATGCATTCTCAGGTTTTTATATTGCATGATTCTAAGGAAAAGAAATGAAATTACGATGTAAGGTGATTTTCATATAAACTCGTCTTGGAGATATTATGATTCAAGTGTTGCTTTATTAATTTGGTAAGTAATGTAAGTATTCTGATATGATCTCATTTATTTTGTTGTGGAAGGTGTTGGGGTTCCAAGCGATAGCAATAATTTCACATCAGATGTGAGTAGCATGATTTGAAAGTTTGTAAGGACTTGGAAACCATATCTTTAATGGCTACCTTTTAAGGAGGAATTCTACCCAAATCTCAACAAGTGGAATCGGAGTCAGAGCCCCCATTGGAATCTGAATATGTCGGTGAACATAGACACTACAACAGCTACAGTACTTGGGATCCGCCAGAAAGATCAACTTAATCTCCGGTCAATTATGGCCGTCCTGCTACAGAAGAAGAAACATGATACTGGAATAAATTGGAGGCCTCTGTTTCTATACTTATTCATGACTGTATTTGGTTGCATAGGAGGTCCATTCTTAATGAGACTCTACTTCATGCATGGTGGCAAGCGTAAGTGGCTCTCAAGCTGGTTGCAGAATGTGGGTTTCCCTTTCTTTCTTGGCCCTCTCTTGTTCCTTTACTTCAAGCAACAAACAGAGTCCACCCCAGCATCATTCTTCATGGACTCTAAGCTCTTTGCTTCAAGTGCAGGTTTAGGGGTCATAGTGGGTCTTGACAGTTATTTTTACTCAGTAGGTTTGTTTTATATTCCAGTCTCCACCTCTGGGATTCTGACCTCAACCCAGTTATCCTTCACTGCTTTGTTTGCATTCCTCATAGTAAAGCAGAAGTTAACCTTCTACTCTATAAACTCAGTTATACTGATGACCTTGGGAGCCATTGTGTTGGCATTCCATAGTAGTGGTGATCGACCTCCTGGGGTCAGTAACAGTGAGTACTTCCTTGGGTTCTTCTTTACATTAGCTGGAGCTGTGTTGCTTGGGTTATCTTTTCCACTTGTTGAGCTTGCATATAGTAAGAGCTCAAAACCCATTACTTTAGCGGTGGTCTTACAGTTTCAGTTCATAGCAAGTCTTTCTGCAACTATATTCTGCACTATCGGGATGGTCATCAACAATGATTTTGATGTAAGGACAGACCCATCTCTCTCTCTCTCTCTCTCTCTCTCTCTCTCTCTCTCTCTCTCTCTCTCTCTCTCTCTGGCGTTCCACGTGAAAGCAATTATTTCACATCGGATGTGAATAGCTCGATGTGGAGGCATAGACTTGGGCACCCTCTCCTTAATGGCTAGTTTTTAAGAACGAGTTCTACCAAATCCCAGCAAGTGATATCAAAGCTAGGGTGTGGTAGCTCTCCTTAATGGCTAGCTTTAAAGGATTAGTTCTACCCGAGACTTTTCTGTGTGTGAGGTGTGCTTATCAAATGGTTCCATGCTTTTTTAGTTCTAAAGAAAAAATTATAAAAATGATTGGGATTTTCAGTCTTGCTTGTGGTGGTGCAGGTTATCCCGAGAGAGGCCAAAGAGTATGCGATTGGTGAGGTCAAGTATTATATTGTGTTGGTCACCAGTGCCATTGCTTGGCAGTTCCTTTTCACTGGGATGCTTGGAGTAGTCTATTACACCTCTTCTCTCTTCTTTGGAATTTTCTCCTCGGGTCTCCTTCCATTTGTACAGATTGGAGCTGTCATAGCCTTTCATGACAAGTTTACTAGTGAGAAAGGCCTTTCTTTAGGGTTGTGCCTTTGGAGCTTTGTCTCTTATTTCATAGGAGAATACAGAAGTGCACAGAAGAAGTTAACCATAGTTCAGGAAGAGGAAGAAATTGTATGATTTTGCCCTATCATAAAGTGTTAGTGAAGCCCCCTTTTGTGCCTCCCCTTTCTTTAGTCTTTGTGTTCTTTGCCCTCTCAGGCCTGGTCTTCCCCCCCCCCCTTTTCTTTTCCTTCCCCTTTGTGTATATTTCTTTCCTTTGTTTTACTGTATTATTTATTCATCCAAAAAAAAAAAAAGTTTTAGTGAAACCCCTATTAGTATCTTTATTATTGCTCAAGAGAACACAATATTACTAGAGAACCCAATTGTTTACCAGTAAAATCTTTTTCTTTTGGTCAAATGACTTCAAACTAATATCAATTTAATCAGTATAATACAAAGTCAAATTGCATAGAAGAAGAACAAGAAAAAAAAAAAAAAAGACACGCACACACCCCAAACAAACCATATCATGCAAGGCCTAATCAATTAAAATGTAGAAACACAAAGTTATTGCAACCTTACAGCCACATATAAATCAATGTCAATAGCCTAAACACAGGAGACTCATAAGAACCACAATTGCCACTAAACCCAGACCCGGATTGGCAGCATTTGCTGGTTGACTGCTTTTAGTTGTTGCCCCAGCAGGTGCAGTGGCAGGAGCCTTTGCAGTGACAACTACTGCCACCACTGGAGGTAGCGGTGGATCGATGACATCCGCCACATCAAGTGGCGGAGCAGGGGCTTCTGCAGGTGGCAAGACCTCTGGTGGAGCCAACCCAATCAAAGTACCGGCTTCGGCTGGTAGGATAGTGTAAGGGAGATTGGCGTCAGGATTGGAACATGGGCTTCCTGCAAATAATAATCAACCACAATCAAGATAATTGAAATCATAGAGAGAAACCTCGAGGGGACTTATAGAAGTTGTGATACTTACTCATGAATGCAGTTGCAGTTGCGGGGTATTCTGTTATTATTCCATCAACTCCGATTGCAGAAATATAGGTTGCTATCTCCACCATTGGATCTGAGAAGAAGTCAATGGCTATTGCTGTATACTCGTTTCTGAGACTCGAAACATAGACGGAGATATTACCAGCATGCATATCATCGACAATGTGTGTGAAACCTGTCGTAACGAAGTCTGTAGTTTGGACCATTGAAGGCCTTTGAAGGTTAACTGCATCTGCAAACTTCTTGATCTGCTCTACAATTGGCTTAGGTGCACTACTTGTTATCTCTTTTATGTAGAGGACTCTCTTGTAAGTTGGGACTTTTTTGAACTCTTGAAGCACTGCACTGTCATCTGATTGAATTAGAACTTGTTGAGTGACCTGCTTGTCAAAAGTGGCATTGCTCAAGGCCTTTGCAACAGCATCTGTTATGCTAAGACCCTTCTTTGATGCAAGGTAGGCAGCATTCTGAAAAGAAAAAAATTAAAAAGAAGGGCAGGGAAAAAGGGGGGGGGGGTTGATGTTAGTATTCTTGGCAAAGGTTTCTCATGATCAGTGGCCGGTCGAGATAAACTTGTCTCAACCAACCAAATATCTGTCATGTGAGATTGGATGAGACCCAAATTTTATGGAAGGGTAGATCCTAATATCTCCTGCCTATATGTTATTAAGGTATGATTAAACTCACCTCAATGCTAACCAAGATTCCGGTAACTGCCTTCGCCTTTGCCATCTCAAGGAATTCGTTGAGCATAAGGTACTTACCCTTCCCCGTGTTTGCTGGATTTCGGACCAAGCCATTATTAGCTGAGGGGCTAATAAATTGAGCTGAAATGAAAAAAAAAAAAAAAAGAAAAAAAAAAAAAAATCAAACATTAATTCATTTCCCTAAAACCTCCACCATGTTAGGAATCGATAAATTTCAGTTTTCTACACTACTCATGAGAGAGAGAGAGAGAGAGAGAGAGAGAGAGAGAGAGGGAAATGTATGAATCTATGTAGTTACTGGTTGGCCTTCTGTGTCACTAGGCAATAGAGATTGAAATCTACTTGTATTTTGCTAAGTATGCTTTATCTCTCCAAAAGTTAAACCAATGGCATCTCTACCCAAAATAACTCTATCGATAAATGGCTTACGTTGCAGAGTCTGAATCTCACTCCATGTGAGATCAAATGTGAATATTCCTTTCTGAGATTGAATTTCAGGAATTGTGGAAGCTCGAGGCAAGAAAGTAGTCATCACATTTGATTCTCCTGTGAGGTCTGCTGAATTAAAGCAGAATGCCACTCCATCTTTTGACATCTGAACTGAACAATCTATTATGTCTGCTCCATCATCAATTGCTTGCTGATAAGCAAGATCAGTACTGCCTGGGAAGACTCCACTTGCTCCATTTTTACTTATGATCAAAGCTTCACCAGAAAGGGAAAGAAAGTTAAAAACACAAATTATTGTAGTGTAATTGTTCCTTTTTTTTTCTTTCCCCTCCCATGTAAATTAAGCAAATCAGAAAGAAAGGCTAATGATTAGTAGTCACCTTTGCTGTTTCTTTTGTTTTTCTTGGTATGAGCGAAGCAATCTACAAGATAAAGGTTAAGTGTGAGAGCAGAAGAGTACTGGAGGAGTTCATAAAAGCTTCTTCCCTTCTTTAGTTACTTTCCAATGGTAATGAGCTAGGATCAGATTAATAACTTAGAAAGCTTGATTAAGGGTCACATATTCTATATCTTTTTGTAAGTGAATCATTCAGTAACATAAATAGTAGAAGAGTAAACAAAATCTCACCGATGGATTCGGATGCAGTGGAGGGGAAGTCAGTAAGAAACCCATCAACAGTGAACTGATTGTTGTCAATGAATTGCAAGTACTCAGCTATAGGATCATAAGTGTAGTTAAAGCTTGCAGGAAGATCATTTGCAAAACCAGAAGCATAAACTTCTAGTCCTAGTTTATGAGCATCAGTTACGAGGCTAGTCGGTCCCTCTAAATAGTGGTTAGCATCAACAGGCCAAATGTAGTCCTTGGGGACAAGTATACCAGACACCAAGGGCTTGATTGAAGACAGATCCGCCAAGATTGAACCATACTTTTGCTTTGTTGTGGGTTCAACTAGATCTTTATCTAGGAAGCTGAAGATTAACTTTGTCTTGCCTGCATTAAACTTGCTCATGCTTTTCAAGAAGCCAATTTCAGGGGATGATATGTAATCGATACCCCTTCTCCTTGTTGCCTTTTGAATGTATGATGCCACACTCAGCTTGTGTTGGGTATAGAACATGTCATACTGCAAAACCAAAAGATGGGGAGTGTGAATTATATAGAGAGACAGAGACAGAGAGAGAGAATGAAAAATGGAATGAGCATCAGTACCTGCACATTCAACCAAAATTGAGGGGGTTTAAGCCCTATTACATCTTCAACTGCACTTATTGGAAGGATACCATCGAATAGACTTGGTCGAGAGGCGAAGCTTTGAGTCACTTTGGAAAAAATAGCATGACAAAATAGAGTAGCTAGTCATTCTTTAGTTCAAATTTTTACTTGACTAAAATAAATATATGCAATGGTAACAAGAAATTCATAACTGATTATAGATATATTTTTCAAGAAAATTGATGGTTGGTATCACTAATTCACTGGATTCAGAAGGGAAAGAATCAGTACAAACAACATCTAACTTAACTTTGGTTTTCAGAACTTAGTGATTTAAAGATATTGAGAACTTTGCTAAATATCTGAAGAACTTGAAACTGTTTGAAGCTGTAGAACAGAAGGAAGACTAGACTTACATGTTACATTGTTAAATAACAGATCGGATGTGAAGTCCAAGGCAAACCACCCATGAAGATCTTTCCCATTCACATTGTAAGTTTTTCCTCCTTGGGGATACGTAGATGCTATAGTTGTGGAATTGTCAAGCTGTATCTCTGATTGACATAGTCCTTGGCCATCTTTTGTTAATTGTAAATCACAATACAAAATCACTTCAGGCAAGCTTGTTGACACTGCAAACTGGTAGGCATAAGAGCTAGAGTCAGGAAAAATCCCTGTAAATCCACCTCTTGCTATTACCACTGGACTATCACCTGCAATAAAGTATCAGCAAAAGAAAAAATCTTGTTATTTTAATGTATTACTTGGAATCCTAAGTTGATCTGTTCTTACTACTTTCAATTTATGAATATAGATACTGTTTATGATGAAATTGATGATTACAAGATAACCAAGGTTACCAAGTTTTTTCCAATCTATAGAGAAAAAATGAAATGCGATTTCTCAAATTCCTCAAGACTCATATTTCTGTTCTAAAAATGCCACCATCTAGACCAACCTTCTCTTGCATTAGATGGTTAAAAATAATCTGATCAGGCTAATTCATCGCGTCAGAAATTTCAACGGGAATTATTTAGAAATAGAACAAGGAGAAAAGGTGTTCTGGTCAGCAGAGCAGCAATGAAACATCATGTTCTAGAGCAATAGATCATGTAAATTAAATAAAACTCCCCACCCCGTCCCCTGTTTACAAAACGATCGAAAGAACCACCATAATGCTGTATTATTTCCTTCAATATCTCATGACGTTTTCTTGTCATGTACAATTGAAATAAGAGAAAAAAAGATGATTACTCTGGAAAACCCTTTATTGTACATGGTTGAAAATACCCATCCCCATTAAATTGCTGTAGCTTTAGAGAAGAATCATGTAATTTTTGGGAGAGGAAAAAGGTCATGGATTTTGGGGATGAATCAAAATTGAATGAAACTAAATGGGTTTATTTTCTTAAAGAAACATAAAAGAGGATTTTTTCAATCAGGAAAGAAGAAAATGAATGTTACCATTAAGTGTCTGCCAGTTTTGTGAAGGTGCAGCTGGTTGTGTCTTCTGTGAAGGAGACCTCTGTGCTGCAGCCAAGTTGATCACCAAAAGAATGAAGAACAATAACTGTCCCATTTTATTCCTGAAATCAAAATTAAAGAGGAAATTTCTGAAAGAAATCTCCCTCAGATCTTTTATCATTCCCCTTGTTTCTGCAATTGGAATCATAATTAAGAAAAAAACCCTTATTTCATTTCTCTGATCTTAAAAATGGGTTGATCGACTCTTTCTCTTTCAATCTGTTTCTGAAATTAAAATTCACAATCAAACAGAAGACAACCTAGCCTTAGTTTGAATCAGTTAGGGGGAATGAAGAACATAACCATTCCCCAGAGGAAGTCTCTCAAGGGAATGGATTAGAAAGAGAGTGAGAGATAGGTAAGCGAGAGGAAGAAGGAGCAGCTATGCCCAAAAACTTCCAACACAAATCTCGCGTTAATGGTTGGTTGGTAAGGATCGACTGTCAAGACCCAATTTTTATTGGGTTGCCGCATTTTTCTTTTGCCTTCAAAGAAATATCGGTTTTATGCGTTTGGCGCCATAAAGTGAAGCTGAAATTCAATAACGGCTTAACGGTTTTTCAAAATCAAACCCAAGTGTCATTACCTATACTGCACATGTGGCGCAATTTGATTAATTTGTGAAAGGAAAAAAACAACCATAATCCATCTAATTAACACTTTCTTTACCGTTTTCCTCTCTTTATGAAAAATTTGTTAGTTAATACTTTCTTTGTTAATTCGTTCTTAGATTTTTGGTACCCTTAGTTTTTTTAATAATTAACTATTATTTAAAAAAAATAATTTCTTTATTTATCTCAATATCTTTAATTCCTTTAAAAATCAATCCATTTATTTGTCTCAACTCTCAGTATCTTTATGACTCCTAAATTTTCTCTTTCAATGTATTTATTCTCTTTTATTCCTTTTCTTCCACAATTCTTTTTCTCTCACACACACCTCTCCCTAAATAGTTCGCTACAAGATTTATATCTTTTTAATAAATGAATCCTTAATAAAGTAGGAATTAATATAAGAAGTAATTAAAAAGGAATTCACCAACTTGGAAACCCGTCTCCCTATCCCTTAGCTCCCCTCATATATTACATGAGATTATTCCTTGACCTCAAGTTTGGGGAACAAAACGAAAAAGAAGCTATTGTAGGGAGACCTCAGGATTAAGAGGGTAGAGAATGATACCAGGGTCGTTTCCCTATTGGGCGTATTGAGGTGTGTGAGTTCATGCATAGGTGCAATTGTAAGTTAGTCTACTTGAGAGAGAGAGCGGATCGGATTCACGTACGAGAATGTTTTCGTACGCCCTTAATTCATGGATATGACATCTCGGATATGACATCTCTACTCCGTATCATCACAATTTTGTTATTATTCGATCATTTTCGGCATATAATGTCCTTGTCTTTTCGCTTTTGTTTTCTCAATGCTGGTTTTGTGTTAGATATCTCTCAGGAATGTTCACTTTGTACATGCCAATTCATTGGGACATTGGCATTTTCTGCCAGATTATGGTGGTCAGTTTGATGAAGCTTTTGAAGATTTTAGGAGATGCTGTGCTACTAACTGCCTCTTCTTACTATTTGGATTGTAGGGTCTTATTTACAGTCTCATGTCTCAGAAAAAAAATTGGTGGCATCTTGTCAGAGAAGAAGATTCTAGGATCCAAACATGTAATAAGTAATTATTTTCTTTATTTGTCTCAATATCAATCTCTTAATTTTCTTTTAAATTACTTTCCTTGTTTGTAGTCTATTATTTGTAGTCTCGCCCCCACTTCGCATATGCGGGAGCTTTGTGCACGAGTATGCCTTTTTTTAATTTATTCCAAATTAATCTCCTTATTTATTGCAAACTACCACACCCTCCTTTCAATTGATTAATCAATCCAATCAAATTAGGAGAAATAACGATTTCATCCTCCTCTTCCTTTTCATTGGAGCACCTCTCTCCCTCTGAGCAGCTTTGTTACGTCCATTGCATCTTCTGCTATCACTCCTCCCCCCTCATTTCTTGTCTTTCATTCATTCCCACGACCAAACCACTTACACCAATAGCACAATTAGGTTATTAGGGTTTCTTTCTTTCTTTCTTCTAATTCTTCTCTTGCATGTGAGATTTCTCTATTTGATGTAGGTAAGTGTTCCTTCCAGCAACTTGTTCAAAACGGTTATAATCCGATGTGGTCACTGCACCAACATTCTCTTCATCAACATACATGGTTTACTCCTACCTGCAGCAAATCAGCTTCACCTAGGCCATCCTTTCTGCTCTCCTTGTCACAATTTCATTGTATACACAAAAGGGAATAATCAAGTCTCGTCCAACACAGATCTCCTAACTGTCATAATTAATTTCGTGCATGATCGCAGTGGTGGAAGGTCGAGAAAGTGAACCAAACTAGTACACACTCTGGTCGAGCACATCCGACGGAGCGACAACTAAATGCATCTTGTCGTATATTTTTTTTATCCACGTATATCTTCAATCTATTATAATTACTAGAAACATTTGAAAATAGGTCCGTCAGGTGCTTTGATCTGCTTCTTCCTGTAAAGAAACATTCTTTATTGTTTCTATGGTGACTTTTCTGGAAAAGAACTAGGCTATTAACACTAACAACTATAATTCATTCTTCTTGTTGTTTTTCTATTTGTGACAGAACTCTCTGAAAAGAAAATATTGCGATAGCTTTGGATTTAAAGTGTTATTGAACCCAGGTTGGGTTTTTGCTACCTTACAAAGTTATACTTTACACTGGAACTACAACTGATCCGAATCTTGGTGATCAAAATATGAAGTGAATTGGAAGTTATCCATAACTTAAAAAATCCAATCATATTTTGTGTGTGCGTGTGTGTTTTACTGTTCATGATTATTTGGACACTTTTGGGAGAAGAAAAAGAAAATTTGAATGTGTTTTTCTCATTTATTGTTTAAAGAGTGAATAAAGCATTGTTTTTGTTGAGGAATTCATATCTATTATTTCATTTCTGGAAGCTACATATAATTGGAGGAGCCTCACAAAGTTTTTGGTACCAAGACCCAAATTGCAAAATCAAAAAACCACTTGCTTCATCTTAGAAGTGGTTTGTCGATTGATAGTATTCAATACTTATCGTGCATACTTATAAGTTTATTATAGTTTTTTTTTTTTTTGCTTATTTGGGTTGGTGATCAAACTGGACAAGCTTGTGGGAGAAGGGGTAATAATTTGCTTTTTCAACCAAATTTTTTGTGATGATACTAGTACTACCCTATTAATTTCTCTCTTGAAAAAGAAAAATTAATGTTGGAAAAGTATCTCAAAAATGGGCAAACTTATCTAAATTTAAATTTTCTATCATTATTTAAAATTTAAAATTAACATAATAATCATCTTAAATTACTAATT
This sequence comes from Macadamia integrifolia, assembly GCF_013358625.1. NCBI lineage: Eukaryota > Viridiplantae > Streptophyta > Magnoliopsida > Proteales > Proteaceae > Macadamia > Macadamia integrifolia. The sequence goes on along the minus strand of NC_056562.1, from coordinate 4,862,531 downwards.
GCTTCAATGAATATCATATATGATTGACATACATTTAGTTTGATGTAGACATTTTGCTCTCTCTCTCTCTCTCTCTCTCTAAGACCCACACGTGCACTTATAAACTAAACAAATCTAATCATTTTTTTAAAACACTATTGAACTGATACACTACTTCAGTAGTAAACTTATATTATTGAATATGTTAGCAATGATATAAACTCAAAATTCATTGACACGTGATTTCCAGTTTTATATTTTTTTTCATATATTTATGTATTTTTTATTTTTTTTACCAATATATACATGTTATTGTATTTTGAAAAATAAAATAAAAATTGTGACTTGCCTTGACTAGGTTTGACCAGAATATCTATTTTCCTACTATGAACTAGGATAGAGTTTGAAACCCTTGCCAAGGAAGCTGGGTTTCGTGATGTTCAACTCATTTGTCGTGTAATTCACCTTTGGGTCATGGAATTTATTAAGTAAGATGTACAAGTTTTTCCTAGTTTTGATTAAGCACATATTTCTTTGTGTGATCAATCTTTTGGGAGATGATTTATCACTTCTTTGACCAATCATTTCTTGTATAGATGGGAATCCTTGTAGTATCATTATCTTTTATCAATGGCATGGTGGCAATGAAAACATCCAAATTCTCTCTCTCCCCTCCTTCTATGTTTGGGTGGCCATCAATCCTTGCACTCTTTTTCTTCCTCTGCAACTCCAAATTAAAACTTTAAGGTTATTTGAATCTCAGCTAATCCAACTCATAATGATTCTATTTCATCATTCCTAGCCAACTGAGCCATCTTTCTAAACCTCAACAGACAATTTCAATCTTTTCGACTATAGACATCTCATTTTGTCACCCAGAAGGCACTCACAACATTGATGACGCTATGAAAAAAATTTAGCTTTAGCAACGTTTTCACAAAATGGAAAGGCATGGAAAGAGAAAAAAATGGGACAGTAAGGTCATATATCAAGGATAGAAAGAAAAAAGAGGAGTATGATAAACAGGTAAAACCACTTGGAGCGGAACCAAGTTTTTTTTTTTTTTTGCTAATGACAGGTATCCAGGCCTTCAGCCTGACTAGTCCCGCGGGCCCATACTGACCCTACAACCACATGGACAGGATCATACCGGGGTTGAATGAGAACCATGTAAGATGATGGAGGAACCTAATGACCAAAACTAAATGCGGAATTAAAATTTTGGTCTACCTCCTCTCGGACCGTATTATCCTGCCATAGCTGAATATTGGTGAGATCTTCTTTATTTTTTCTTCTACTCTTTGACAGATTTGGTGTGAGAAAAAATTATCTCACACACTAGTCAAAGAGTAGAAGAAAAACTAAAGAGGATCTCACTAATATCTAACTATGGCAGGATACTACGGTCCGAGATGAGGTAGACCAAAATTTTAATTCTGCATTTAGTTTTAGTCATTAGATTCCTCTCATCATCTTACATTTTTCTCCTCTCAATTCTTGTCTTCTCAATGGGACGAGACAAGATGCGTTGAATAGAAAGAAGGACTAAAGCCCTTATTTATATTAACTATACTACCCCCTCCCATTATGGTAGATAGCCAGTTATATATAATTACATCACATTTGTTTTATTTAACATATTAATAACATATTAATTATGAAAAAATTTATTTAATTAATATGTTAATTATGACCTAGTGGCAAAGTAAGGCCACATCAGCCAACATTCTCCCACTTGGCCTAGATTGCCATATACCAAACAAATGATTAAGTTCCAAACTTTACGTATGGCCATACTAAACTTAATCTTATGGAGAACCTTGCATTCAAGATGAAAATTTTAACTCAACGAATCATGGCGGTCCAAGTTTTCAATACTCAACTTTTTCCTTCCACGTATCCCGATAAGTCATCATTCTCAACTTGAACCATTATGTGATTAAGTTTAAACTTTATAGAATTAATCCCATGATTAATTCTGAGTTGACTCAATGGTCTACTTTAATCTAAACTTTATTGCCTAATGAGCATAGACATCTGTTATTCAGAACAAATGTGCACTACTATAATTGAATAACAGGAAAATCAAACTAACAACAACTTTATTGATACTTTAGTCAGAATCAAACTTTATATTGTAATTTCTGAAAATTACAATTATATACACAATGATTTGCTTAAACCCATGTTCCTTACATGATCTACAAACACCTTAGGTGCAAGCCCTTTGGTAAATGGGTCAGTAATTGTTACTACCGAGAATCTGTATAAGGTTGAGCGCCGATCTTGCACAAGCATAGAAGGTAGAGGCCCGGAGGTGTCTTCGGGATTAGTCCTCCGATGCCCAAATTAGAGACCCACAGAATAGTGTTTTCACAGGAGTAATGTTGTGAGCATATTGACTTACCCGTTTTGTCTTTTAAGGTTCCTCCTTATGGGATTACCCCTTTTTTGAGTTCTATTGGGATACGTCTTCCTACTTTCGCGGGGAATATTTTCTACCCCGGTATCTTCTCCTCCTCACTTCATTAGAGTCCTCGCGACCTCTCTCAGTTGAGGGGGACTCCAGTCTCCCTCTCCTTCTGGTCTCCAGAGTTATGGTCATAGTGGATATAACCTCGGTTGGGCGCCATGTGTCTTTCCCTTGGATGCCGCGTGTTCTTGCTTCACTGGGTGACTAATTTGAGCATATCAACAACCCCCTTACTCCCACTAGGAGGCTCTTCCAGTGGGAGTAACCACATCTTCTGTCATTTTCCTTCTCTTTTATATGCTCCTTTGGCCTTCTTCCTTTGGCTTCAGCCTTTGTCCTGTCTGAGACAAAGACCTTCGGTAGGGTCTACTCGGCCTTGGCCTGGGCCCCCAACCGAGATGTTGACCTTCGGTCAGGTCTGCTCGGCCTTGGCCTAAGCCCCCAACTGAGGTTTTAACCTTCGGTTAGGTTTGCTCAGCCTTGGCCTAAGCCCCCAACTGAGGTTTTGACCTTCGGTCAAGTCTGCTTGGCCTTGGCCTGAGCCCCCAACTGAGGTGTTGACCTTCGGTTAGGTCTGCTCGGCCTTGGCCTGAACCCCCAACCAAGGTGTGGACCTTCAGTCAGGTCTACTCAACCTTAGCTAGAGCCCCCAATCGGGGTTTGGACCTTCGATCAGGTCTGCTCGACCTTAGCCAGAGCCCCCAATCGGGGTTTGGACCTTCGATCAGGTCTGCTCGACCATAGCCAGAGCCCACAACCGAGGTGTTGACCTTCGATCAGGTCAGCTCGACCTTGGCCTGGGCCCCCAATCGAGATGTTGACCTTCGATCAGGTCTGCTCGGCCTCGACCTGAGCCCCCAACAGAGGTTTGGACCTTCGGTCAGGTCTGCTCGGCCTTGGCCTGAGCCCCTAACCGAGGTGTGGACCTTCTATCAGGTCTGCTCGGCCTTGGCCAGAGCCCCCAACCGGGGTTTGGACCTTCGATCAGGTCTGCTTGACCTTAGCCCGAGCCCCAACCGAGGTGTTGACCTTCGATTAGGTATGCTCGGCCTTGGCCTGGGCCCCTAACCGAGATGTTGACCTTTGATCAGGTCTGCTCAGCCTTAGCCTGAGCCCTCAACTGAGGTTTAGACCTTCGGTTAGGTCTGCACAGCCTTGGCCTGAGCCCCCAACCAAATTTTTTGGGGTCTGAGGTACGGTACTTCGCTCATGTGCTTTGCTCGAGTGTGCTTCAAGAATCTTGCACAGATGACGTGTACTGTAATTAATGAGGTTGGGGAGTCATATCGATGCACCTTTGCCTACAAATAATGCCACTTTCTCTCATTTTGTCATCTTCTCCTCATTTCTTAGACCTTTCATCCTTCCTCCTTCGTCCTTCGTCCTTAACCGTCCTTCGATCTTCGGTTTGGCCAGAGTTATTTCATAAGTAAGTTAATGTCTAGCTCTTTAGGTAGTGGCCCCTTGTCTTCCGAGGGTGTTGTTTCCAGGCATTGAAGCCCCGGTCGGATTTGAGGGATGTCCTTAGACTCGTCCTCCACACCCACATCTTTGGGTGTTTCCTCTTCTTCCACCGCCAGTGACATAAGTGGTGAAGGTATCAGGGAGGGGTTCTTGAGTCCCGAGCCTAGGTAAACGAGTCCTTGGCAGTTAAGGCTAGGAATGTTGTGTCCACCATGACCAAAGAAGAGCCAGTGGAGCTTCGTGCTTCCTGTAGTATCCTGGAGGAGTTCGTCCTTTAGATACCGAGGCCCGAGGATAGAGCTAGCTACCGGAACCCTGAGGAGCTTTGCTTCTATCGGGATCCTTTAATGCTGGGCTTCGGCTTCCTCTCTATCCCTTCTTTAGCCAAGTTTTTCGACACTATGGCATCTGTCCAGCCTAGCTGACCCCGAATGGGTGGTGACAGGTTCTCAATTTCATAATCTTCTTCTCTCGGATGGGGAGACCCTCTCCCTTCCTCTCTTCCTCAATTGTCTATCTCTCAGTTCCAGTAAGGGGGATTCAAGTTGGTGCTACTTCTGCCCTAGGAAAGACCTCTGGCTTTTGAACCGATACTCGACCTCAATACATGGTTGGAAGTTAAAGTATTTTTTTTGTGAGGGTGCTCGAGGGGTTCCCCCTTGGTAATACTTGGGACATCCCTAATCTAAAGGATATGAACTCTGTACCTACCCTCTTTGGGACAGATGCAGAATCACTGTCAATGGCTAAGGACAAGACACTCCATTGGCCTATCGAGTTCAGTAGCCTCCAGTCGGATGCCTTTCTGTTCCTGTTCGGGCTTAGCCCAATGAGTCCTAGGTTTGTCCGAGACTATTTTTGCTTCAGATTATCTTTTTCTCATACTGATCTTGACCATCTTTATTGCAGTGCAACTCTCTAGAGCAAAAGCCAGGGCAGCCGCGACTGAGAGGCAACCCAGCTGAGGGAAGCCAGGGCCTGAGACGCACAACAAAGACAACTGCAGAAGGGGAAGAGAAGGGGGGCTTCTACTTCCAATGCCCTCTAGAAGAAAAAACCCAGAGCTGACGATCCCACTGCTGAGGCCGTTTAGGGTCTAGTGACCCCTAGTCGCGGTATATCCCCTCCCTGGGCATCTTCTCCTAGTATCGATTTTCAAAGCTCGAGAGTGAGCCAATCTCATGCTGAAGTTGGATTTATCCCTTGATAGTCCATCAAGGAGGGTGAGACACTTTCCATCGGGCGAGTTGCCCGAGAGCTTGTGCAGAAGGGGAGCCTACCATAAGATGCCGTCGAGGCCCAAAGCCAGGGGACCAAGGCCATGGCCACCAGCACTTGTGTGTTTATGGCAGCGGTAATCTTCGGCTTTCAAATTTGAATTTTTTCCTTTTTCATTGCATTTTTTTTAACTGTTGATCTCTTTCAGGCTCAGAATCAGGTGGGCCAGCTGACTATCTGGGCCGAGGCCTTGGCCAAGGACCTTGAGGTGTCCGAGCGTGAGAAGTCAGCCCTCAACAAGGAGTGTACTGTCCTCCTTGAGAAAGTAGAGCATCTAGAGGTCGACCTCCTCCACACTCAGTAGGAGTGTAATCATAAGCTTAAGGAGTTGGAGGCATAGATGGCTATGAGGCTAAAGGAAGCCGAAGCCCGAGCTGTTGAGAGCTATAAGTCTTTTGAGGACTTTCGACAGGTGGTCAAGCGTACCATCGCCCCTGGGTTTATCATGGGTGCTACCGACGTTTGAAATTGGGTCCTCGAACATCACCCCGAGATATCTTTCGAGGGGACTGGCCTCATCTTCAAGGAAGAGGGCGTCGGCCAGCTCCTACAGCCACCGAGATCACAGATGGTAGAACAGCGACAAAGAGGGAGAGGGGGTCTAGCTATCTCATGAGGTCCCTCCGACTCCTAGGCGTGGAGACTCTGACAAAGATGTTGCTGACCCTATCGAGGACAAGGCCACCCCCTAGTGGACGCTCCATAAGGCTCTTCTTCTTCTTTTCCTCTTTTTTCTTTTTTTTTTCTTTTTTTTTTACTTTGGCCTTCGGGCCTTTTTGTAACTTTGGCCTTCAGGCATTTTTGGAACTTCGGCCTTCGGGCCTATTGAATGAACTAAGAGATCTTGCTTTCCACATTGTCTTCATTCCCTTTCTCTTTCTTGCATTCCCAACATTTAGTCCCGAACCTATAGGACCGTCAGGGGGCCTTTGGCCCATAGCTATGGATGAAAGCCGAAGTTTTTATGTTAATTTTTTCCTAGTATAATTTATGCTTCGGGCTATCCAAACAACAGAGAATACCTTAGTATGTTTCTTAGTCTGATGAAAGCCGAAGCACCTTCATAAGTAGTTCAAGTCTTGGGTTTCCACTCGGCTTCAACCAAGAATATTTCTTTCGTGTCCAAAGGTTGAGGGACGCGCTGAGGTATGGACCTTTGATTAGGTTATCTCAACCTTGGCCTGAGCCCCCCATTTAAGGGAAAGACCATAAACTTTGGCTTGTACCTTCTGTCGGATGTGCTCGGCCTTGGCCCAAGCGCCCAACAGGGCCTTGGACCTTCGGCCAGGTCTGCTCGGCCTTGGCTTAAGCACCCGATCGAGGTACCCTTTTTTATCCATAACTATTACCCGGAATTGATTACCGTAAACCAACTTGTTTATAAAAAATCCTCTGAAACACTCAGGGATGGAACACTACAGATTGAAAGTGTTTAAGAAGCATCAAACATTCAAGTGTAAGAAAGAAAAACGACTAACAAAACGACTAGGCAAGTGTGTAAATATGCACACCACTGCTACTGATAGAATTTTCTCAGGTTCTTCGAGTTCCATGATCGGGGTACCTTTTCTCCCCCGTAGTCTCCAGGTGATAGGACCCTGGCCGTATTACCCTGGTGACTCTGTAAGGTCCTTCCCAATTTGGAGTAAACTTTTCTTGATGCTTCGGGTCTAATATCTCTGCCCTTCTGAGGACGAGGTCACCCATTCTGAACTCGTTCCTTTGGACTTTAGAATTTTAATGCCTCGCAACCTTCCGCTGGTAGACAGTGATCCTTTCTTGCGAGGCTTCTCGTAGTTCATTCAGGAGGTCTAAATTAGCTCGAAGCCCTTTATCGTTTTCTTCTTCATCATAGTACTAAACTCGATGGGTCATGGCTCCTACCTCCACTCGGAGCACAGCTTTGGTGCTGTAAGTTAAATTGAAGGGTGATTCTCCGGTGGTGGATCTTTCAGTCGTGCGATAAGCCCAAAGGATGTTGTGTAGCTCTTCTGCCCATAACGCCTTGGCATCATCCAGTCTTTTCTTTATTCCCTGGAGTAGGGTACGATTGGTTACCTCCATCAATCCATTAGTCGATGGGTAATTGATAGATGTTTTTCTGTGGTCAATGCCGAGGGCCTCACAAAACAAACCAAAATTTGGGTTAGCGAACTGAGTTCCATTGTCCGTTACTATCACCTAGGGGATCCCAAATCGATAGATCATTTCCCTCTCAAAAAAGTCCCTTATATTCTTCTCGAATATCGTAGCCAGTGTTTCGACTTCTGCCCACTTCATGAAGTAGTCTACCATCACTATAACAAACTTTCTTTGCCTCATGACTAAGGGGAATAGGCCTAGGATATCCATTCCCCACATGGCAAATGGTACCGGGCTTGACAGGGAGGAAAGCTCGGTAGCATGCTATCGAGGGACGGGGGCAAACATCTGACACTTAACGCACTTCCTGACGAGCTCCTCTGCATCTTTTGTCATGGTCGGTCAGAATAGGCCCTACCTTAGCACTTTATGGGCTAAGGCTCGGGCTCCCAGATGTTGGCCACATATCCCTTCATATACTTCTCGGAGTGCATATTCGACATCAACAAGGTTCAGGCACTTGAGGTATGGTGTGGTGAACCCTATCTTGTATAGCATCTCGTCCTTCAATAGGAACCATGCTGATTGCATTCGTACCTTCCTCCCCTCATCCCTATCCTTGGGGAGCACTCCTTCCTTTAAGTACTTTATTATGGCATCTATCCAGCTAGGGTTGTTCTCACCAACGGGTAACACCTCTTGGGGTCTTTCGGTGCTTGGGTGAGGTAACACTTCAAAATACACCGATCATCCGAGGTTCGTGAAGTCAGAGGTGGCCAACTACGACAGTGCATCTGTACTGGCATTCTCTGCCCGCAGCACCTGCCTTACCTTGAACTCCTTGAAGGCTGCCACTTTCTCTCGCATCATCTTCAAGTATTTGGCCATCCTTTGTTCCTTGGCTTCATAGTCACCATTCATTTGTCGCACCACGAGCTGCGAATCACTATGCACCACTAACTCTTGTATCATCAAAGCCCGCACTAGATTAATTCTAGCTATTAGTGCTTCATACTCAGCTTCATTGTTGGAGGCATTAAAGTCGAATCGTAGGGCACACTTGATCTTGAATCCTTTAGGGCTTACTAGTATGATCCCGGCACTGCTTCCCGCTTTGTTGGATGTGCCATCCACATACAATGTCTAAGTCTTTTCTGCCTGAGCCTCGACAAACTCCTGAGGTTCATTTGGGAGCGTTGTCTTTGCTATGAAGTCTGCTAGGGCCTGTGCTTTTATAGTGGTTCTCGATTTGTATTGGATGTCAAATTCTCCCAACTCTATGGCCTAGTTTACCAGGCGACTTGACATATCTGGCTTTTGTAGTATCTTCTTCAGGGGTTGGTCCGTGAGTACGCATACCGTGTGTGATTGATTTTAAAATAGGGCATCATCTTTCATGCCACTATCACCAGGGCGTATGCCACTTTTTCCATCTTTTTGTATCTTGTTTCTGCATCCAAAAGGATTCAACTAACGTAATATATTGGACATTGTTGTCTTTCTTCTTCCTTTATTAGTATCGCACTTACCACCAATGTCGATACGGCTAGGTATAACTGTAAGATATCCCCAGTGTCTGGCTTCGTCAGTAGCGGGGGCGTCGCTAAGTACTCGTTCAGCTATTTGAAGGACTTCTCGCATTCCTCCATCCACTTAAACTTTTTGGATTCTTTCAAGGTTTTGAAGAAAGGAAGGCACTTGTCAGCTGACCGAGATATGAACCGTCCTAGGGCGGCGACTCTGCCTGTTAGCTCTTGAACTTACTTCACATTCTACAGTGACCTCATATCTCGAATGGCCTATATTTTCATCAGATTAGCTTCAATCCCCCTCTCCAAGACGATGAAGTCAAGGAACTTTCCCGATGCTACTCCAAATGAGCACTTCGTTGGGTTCAGCTTCATGCCGTGTTACCTCAGTATTTGAAATGCATTTTCTAAGTCTCGGATATGGTGTTCTGCCTTCAGGATTTTTACAATCATGTCATCCACGTACACCTCCATGGTCTTCTTGATCATCCCTTTGAAGATTTTGTTCACTAACATTTGGTAAGTGGCCCCTGCGTTTTTTAGTTCAAAGGACATCTCTTCATAGCAGTACAGTCCCCCCTCAGTTACGAAGGATGTCTTCGGGACATCAACCTCACACATCTTGATCTGATTGTACCCTGAGTACGCATCCATGAAGCTCAGCGCCTTATGTCTTGAAGTGGCATTGATGAGAAGGTCTATCTTCGACAGGGGATAACTGTCCTTTGGGTAGGAATTGTTTAAATCCGTGAAGTCGATACAGATCCTCCACTTCCCGTTTGCCTTTAGGACCATCACCACATTAGATATCCACTCGGGGTATTGGATTTCACAGATGAACTTGGCCTTTAACAACTTCTCTACCTCTTCATCTATCTTCTGTTGCCTCTCGGGGATGAAGGTCCTTTTCTTCTGCTGTACCGACTTCTTAGTCGGGTCGACACTCAGATGATGCTTTATTACCTCTCGGGCTATTCCAGGCATGTCCAAGGCTGACCAGGCGAAGACGTCAGAATTGTCTCGGAGGAATGAGATGAGTTTTTCTCGTTGTTGCCTTGGCATTGTAGCCCCAACTTGGAATTGGCGAGTATTATCCCCTTCTTCGATGTCAACTTGTATCAGCTCCTCAGCCAGTTCCTCCCTCTAATAATTGATGCCATCTCGTAAATATTCTATCAGGAGCACCTCACCTACTTTTTCTTTTCCCCATAAGGTGGTGGCGTAGCACTTAAGGGACGCCTCTTGATCGTCAACCCCGTTCTTGGTTGAGAACTTCATCTTGAGGTTGGTGTGGAGACGATGACCTTTAGCAGGTATAAGACAACTCTCCCTAGTATGGTGTTAAATTCCGAAGTGATGTCCACTACCAAGAAGCTGATCATAATTGTTACTTGGCGGTCTATGGTGGTGGCCCTTATTGGCAACTCGATCGACCCCTCTACTATGATCGGGGCACCCGAGAACCCTTACAATGGGTGCTCGACCTTCTTTAACTTTCCTCTGTCTAGGCCCATCTTCTGGAAAGCTTCAAGGAATAGGATATCAGCTGAGCTGCCGTTATCCACCAAGATCCTTTTTACTCTGTAATCGGCTAGGGTCATGGTGATTACCAGGGTATCGTCATGTGGCATCTGCACCCCTTCCATATCATCATCCAAGAAGGAGATAATCGTTCCCTTCTTTGCCTTCTTGTTTGACCATTTAGCCACATGCACGCTTCTCGCATAGGCTTTTGCTTTTTTGGCTGAGATAGAACTTTCTTTAGTAGCCAAGCCTCCACGGATAGTTGCTATAACCCTGGTTGGGATTTTATGATCGTCCTGGGGGTGATGGTCAGCTTCCTCGGGTGTCCGGTCCCTTTTCCGGTCCTGACTGCCTTTGCGGGCTGGCCCCCTTCTTTCATAGTAGCCTCTGTCGTCTCTTTGGCGGTTGTCCTTGCGGTCATTGCCATCTTGGGCATCCTCCTTTTCGCAGTCTATGAATCAACCTAGATATCCTCTTTGGACCATTTCATCTATTTCTCCCTTGAGGTGCCAACAATCTTCGGTATCGTAGCCATGGTCCCTATGGAAGTGGTAATATTTGTCCATGTTGCACCTCTCAAGATGTCGTCTCATCTTCCATGGCCACTTCATAGCTTTGGCATCTGGGGAGTCTTTTATCTGTATTAGCACGTCCGTCCGTCTCTGGTTTAGGAGATATCTTTTAAACTTCTTCGGCAGGCTGGGTGCCCGATCACGTTCGGACTTTCGTCTCTTGCCCTCGAAAGGCTTGTTATCACCTCTTGAGGTCCTTTTCCCCCGCCTTCCCTTCAGCGTCTTTGTCAGCTTGAAGGGTTTATTCCATCTGAATGTACTTATCACACCGATCCCTTAACTTAGCTAGGTTCCTTGGTGTATGCTTCGCCAAAGACCTTTTTAGCTCTTTTTCTTTGACGCCTCCTAACAGGGCCGTGAACTCTTCTTTCGGGTTCAGACCTCTAATCCTGATCTTCTCCTACTAGAAGCGCTTCATGCAATTTCATAGTGACACTCCTTCATGTTGTTTGACGTTGGTCAGGTTCAATGTGGTCTTTTGAAGGGATTGGCTACTAGAGAATTCCTTCACAAAGAAGTAACTCAAATCACTGAAGCTGTGAATTGATTTTATCGGTAGGCGGTTGTACTATAGCTTTATCGCTCCTCTGAACGTCAAAGACAAAGTGCGACATATGATGTTTTTTGAGACTCGGTGGAGCTACATTGCGACCTTGAAGCCTCCCAGATGATCGACGGGATCCCCAGACCCATCGTATGTGTCATATTGGGGCAGATGAAAATTGACTGGGAGCGGATCCCTCATAACCTCATCTGTCAGAGTCGTGTCATTAGTGAGGTCTGGCTCGCGAGTTCCTGTCTGGTTCTCTGCTACCTTCTGAATTTCATCATTCAGGTCTAGGATCATCTGCTTCAACCCTGGGTCTTTATGGGTCTTTATGTCCCTGAGTGTCTCCTTAGCGCGGTTCTTTATGCCTAGCCCCTGTGGCATGCCACATCCTTTCTTTGGGTGCAGGGCCTTCCCTTATTGCTCGATTTTGAGGATTTCGATCGGACCTTATTGACCCTGAGCTACTCCGATCCTCGTCTTGAACTCGCTCTGGCTAGACATGAGAGCCTCGTGCTATCCCACTGGTCTTCTGAGAGATGGCCTTGGAGACCTCCTTCATTATTTTTGCCATTCAATCATACTTCTCCTGAAAGGCGTCGAACTGCTCCCTAGTCACATATTCCTACACCCTAGGAGGGGGTGGAAGATTACTGTCTCTACGCACCGAATGTCCATTAGAGAACTGGTCCCTCGTGAAACCTTCCCAATCATTATTTCCCTATTCTTCATTAATGTCCGCCGAGGGGGGAGAGATTCTGAAGGTCCCCCTCATTTATATCTATACTCGGCGCTGCTCTTGTTTTCTTAAGATTATAGGTTTTTCCCACCATTACTCTATCATTCCCACAGACGGCACCAATCTGTTACTGCCGAGAATCTGTATGAGGCTGAGCACTGATCCTGCATAGGCACAAAAGACAGAGGCCTGGAGGTGTCTCTGGATTAGTCCTCCGATGCCCAAGTTAGAGACCCGTAGAACAGTGTTTTCACAGGAGTAATAGTGTGAGCGTGTTAACTTATCCATTATGTCTTTTAGGGTTCCTCCTTATAGGATTACCCCTTTTCCGAGTCTTATTGGGATACATCTTCCTACCTTCATGGGGAATATTCCCTACCCTAGTAGCTCCTCCTCCTCACATCGTAAGAGTCCTCGCGGCCCCTCTCAATTGAAGGGGACTCCAGTCTCCCTCTCCTCCTGGTCTCCGGAGTTATGGTTATAGTGTATATAACCTCGGTTGGGCGCCACGTGTCCTTCCCTTGGATGCCGCGTGTTCTTGCTTCACTAGGTGACTAATTTGAACGTATCAACAATGTTACCATTGGTACCTATATGTTCGATTGAAACTTTGTGATCCTGAACATCTTCCTTTATGACAAAATACTTGATCTCAATGTGTCTGCATCGACTAATTGAACAAGTATTGTTAGAAAATCTAACTGCTATTGTGTTATCATAGTAAACACAAATTGGCTTCTCAATGGATGGCACTGTCTTAATGTTTGTGATAAATTGTCTTAACCATGATGCTTGAGAGATAGCCTCATAGCATGCCACCACTTCAGCTTCTATAGTAGATGAAGCAGTTTTTGGTTGCTTTATGCTTCTCCAGGATACTCCTCCAACCAGTAAAAATATGTATCTTGATGTAGATCTCTTTGTATCTTCACATCCAGCATAAAATAAATCTGTGTATCCAGTCAACTCCAATTCATTTACATGCCTGTAGGTTAGCATGTGACCTCTAGTGCCCTTTAGGTACCTGAATACTTTCTTTGCTGTTGTTCAATGTGACACACTTGGATTCTTTTAAAATCTTCCTAAGACTCCCATTGCAAAGGCAATGTCAGGCCTTATACAGACATGAGCATACATCAAACTACCCACCGCAAATGCATAAGGGATTTTCTCAATTTCTTTTAACTCCATATCATTCATCAGGTATTGTTCAAGATTAAGTTTGTCACCTTTTATAATTGGTGCCACACTTGGTATGGAATCCCTCAATCTGAAATGATCAAGAATTTTATCGATATATCCTTGTTGGGACAATCCTAGGGTCTTCATAGACCTCTTCCGTGGAATTTCTATGCCCAAAACATAGAAGGCTTCACCCATGTCCTTCATATCGAAATTTCTTATCAAGAATTCCTTGGTGTCATGTAACAATGCAAGATCACTGCTTGCCAAAAGAATATCATCGATGTATAATACTAAAATAATGAAACCACTTCCCTTAGTCTTGATGTAGATACATTGATTTGCACGATTTTTCACAAATCCATAATGGATCTCTTCAATTTACAAACAAATTCTTCTTTTTCCAATAAAAAACCTTTAGGATGTTTCATGTAAACATCATCATCAAGATCTCCATTAAGAAATGCAGTCTTGACATCCATTTGGTGAAGCTCAAGATCAAAATGAGCCACTAATGCCATGACAATGCGCATTAAATCTTTTCTTGATACTAGTGAAAAGGTTTCTCTATAATCTATATTTTCCTTTTGATTATAACATTTTGCCATTAATCGGGCCTTGTAATGCTCAATGTTATCATTGGAGTCTCTTCTGGTCTTGTAGACCCATTTACAACCTACAATTTTTGCTCCTTTTGATAATTTCATATGTTCCCAGACTTGATTCTTTGATATTGACTCCATTTCATCCTTCGTGGGGTTAAGCCATAGATTGGAGTATCGACTGTCCATGGCTTGTTTAAATGACAATGGATCATCTCCAATTCCAATGTCACTTTCATCTTCTAGGAGATAAACATAATAATTTGAAGGTATAGCCGACTTTCTAGCTCTTGAGGATCTTCTTAATCCTTGTTGTTCATTAACTACATCCTCAAGTTAATCAACGGGTTCAACAACAGACTGATCCATATGTGGTAATGGTTCAATAGTAGGTTGCTCATGAGTCAGATCTTTATGTTCCATATATCTAGGACCATATGTCATAGGTAAATGTATTATTCCTGATCCTTCACCTATTGATATGGAAAGTATCATCATAATCTATATGTTCTTCAAACCTTATATTCCGAACTCTTGAACTCCCACTGTTATTGCCATCCTCTAAGAATTTGGCTATCCTTGACTCAACAATATTCAGTCTATGTGAGGGATAATAGAAACTAAAACCCTTGGTATTATCTGGATATCCAATGAAGAATCCACTAACAGTTATAGAATCTAATTTATTGTCATGTGGATTGTTAACCCTTACTTCAGTTGGGCACCCCCAAACACAGAAGTGATTTAAACTAGGTTTTTGTTTGGTCCAAAGCTCATAAGGTGTTATAGGAACAGACTTTAATGGAACCCTATTTAAAATGTGCACAACTGTTTTTAGAGCTTCACTTCACAATGATATTGGGAGAGTAGAATTACTCACCGTACTCTTAACCATTTTCATTAAAGTTCAATTCCTTCTTTCAGCAACTCCATTTTGATCCTGAGATCCAGGCATGGTATATTGTGCAATGATACCTTGCTCTTGAAGAAAACATGCAAATGGACTAGGTTCTGTCTGAATTCCATGTACCTACCATAATATTCTCCACCTCTATCTGATCTAACAATTTTGATTATTTTATCAGTTTGTTTCTCTGCTTCTACTTTATAAACCTTGAAAACGTCTAACGCTTTATCTTTATGATCTAATAAATAGAGGTACATATACCTAGTGTGGTCATCTATAAATGAGATAAAACATCTTTGATCATTTAGGCATAGTGGAGAAAACGGTCCACAAATGTCTATATATATGATCTCGAGAGTTTCTGTACTCCTCCTTGCACCTTTCTTGGACTTGTTGGTTTGCTTTCATTTGATGCAATCCACACAAGTTCCAAAATCAGTGAAATCTAGAGTAATAAGTACACCTTCTTTCATCAATTTTTTCATTCTCTCAATAAAGATATGACCTAATATTTGGTGCCATAACATAGAGGGTTTTTCATTAACAATAATTCTTTTAATGCCGACATTATTGGATGTGGACAATAAACTACTTTCATAAGAAGAGTCTAAATTTAACAAATATAAACCATCAATTAAAGTATCAGAACCAACCATCACATTGTTTTTCAAGATCTTTAAAGTTAAACCAAAATGAAGAACAAATCCTAATGGTGCCAAATGTGACACCAATATCAAGTTCTTCTTGAAAGATGGAATATAAAATGTTCTATCCAAATCCATTATAATTCCTGAATGCAAAACTAATCTGAAAATTCCTACAACTACTACTTCATATTGCATTCTATTACCTGAATAGATGCATATTTCATTTTTCATCTGTAGCCTTATTTCCAGAAAGCACTGCAACGTAGTGGCAATGTGAGTTATGCAACCAGAGTCAACCCACCAATTATTGTTATGAAAATCAACTAATAATGACTCATAACATACAAAGGCTTCAAACATACCTTTCTTTTTCTAACCATTGCTTGTATTTGGCACAATCCTTCTTTTGATGTCTTGGTTTCTTATAGAAGAAACACCTTGCAGAAGCCTTCATGCCTTCAGTCTTTATAGGCAACTTCCCTTTGTCTTTCTTCCCTTTGGACTTGCTGGACTGTCCCTTATACTTAGTAGTTGTTAGATTTGCACTCTCCACTTTTGAATCTCTTTTCAACCTGTCTTCCTCCTCAATACAAATGTGAGCTAAGTCATTAATTGACCACTCACCCTTCTATGTATTATAGGAGGTCTTTATGCCAGTAAACTCCTTAGGAAGAAAATTCAAAACATGGTATACCAAATAATTATCTGGTAGAACCACCTTAAGTGCCTTTAGCTAAGCCACTATATCTCTCATTTTCCCAATATATGCCCTCACTCTTTTCATTCTGTCATACCTGATGGAGTTAAATTTTCCAATGAGGGTCATAGTTATGGACTTATCTGACTTGACAAATTACTCATCCACAACCTTAAGATAATCAACTACCATATCACTCTCTGGGATTGAGCTCTTGATGGTTTGACTTATATGCCCTTTTATTATGGCAAGATAGACCTGTTTGAGATTTTAAAATGTAACCGTAAGTATACGGATCAGCGTAGCTATGGGTCGAACATAGGGAGAGCAACCACTTTATTTTTTTTTCTTTTAATAATACGAAAGTGAACTGATTAATGATTGTGATCTAATTCTAACTACCGTCCTAAACATATGTATCTAAAATAACATCCTAACCATTCGTCATCTAAGAATTTAAAGACGTAAGCCACGCAATTAAAATTAAATAAATAAATAACTGAAAATAAATAACCCACGCAATTAAAAAGAACAATAAAGGAAAAAAATACTGAAATAAAAATAAAGTAAAAGAAAGGGG
This sequence comes from Macadamia integrifolia, assembly GCF_013358625.1. Classification (NCBI taxonomy): domain Eukaryota; kingdom Viridiplantae; phylum Streptophyta; class Magnoliopsida; order Proteales; family Proteaceae; genus Macadamia; species Macadamia integrifolia. The sequence goes on along the minus strand of NC_056562.1, from coordinate 4,845,729 downwards.
ATAAAGCTAGAGAGAGACTCACAAGTAAGTTTCTCTACTTAACTCGAGGGATGCATTATAATATGAGCTTTCCTACTTGACCAGAGAGTCACTCCTACAAGGGTTACTCTACTTGGCTTTAGGGAAAGTGAGGCAATTAAAATAAAAGCAATAAATTGATGGTTCTATGGCTAGGAGGGGCAAAGCCAACACATACACTAGCCATAAACCTTGGGGGAAAGGGATATTAATAATATAACAACTAAAATTAAAATCTTAAATTAAGAAAGAAAGGGTAGTCAAAAGAGGGAATGAGAGGGGAGAGAGAAGACTACTGAAGGAACCTACTTACTTGAACTCCAACCCTTGAACTGAAAACTTAATCGATTTGAGATACTACCAGTACTAAAAATCAGATCTGGAATAAATCAAATCTAAAATTTCTAGTACTAGAGAAAACAAATCTGAAGAAAAAATAAATTGAACTTGAAAAACATGCTTCATAGCTTATTCTTGTCATCTAGAACTAAGCCTAGAACTAGAACTTGAAAATTACAACTTGAATTGCTTAAACAATAAAAATAAAAGACTGAATAAAAACAAAAGTGTTTGCATTAATTGAATAAAAAGAACTTACAAAAGTGTTTAAAGCATAAACCTAGAACTAGAGCTAGAGAAAGAGATAGAGCAACTAAAAAAAACCCTAGAAGAAGAATGAATTGCCTCCTCCCCTTGTGTTAATTCTATTATATAGAGAATGGGGAGGGAAGCTAAAGATTTTAGCTTCTAAAAAAAATATATTTTTTTTATCTTGTTGATAAGGTGGAGGAGAATTGTAGGAAGTAGGGAATCTCCAATGATTTTGTTTTTTTTTTTCTTTTTTTCTCTCTCTTCTTCAAACGTGGGTAGCATCTTGAATGATTTTTTTAATTATCATTTTTTCTCTCCTTTTTTTTCTATTTTTCTCTTTATTTCTTTTTTTCTCTCTCCTCTTGTGTAAGAAACCCTTTGGTCGACCTCCTTTGAGTGATGAGTAGGAAAGAGAAAATCTTCTAAAATAAAAACCTCAACAAAATGGAGGTTAAGAGGTTCGAACTTGAGACCTCCTAATAAGCAAGGGATTTTACACACCACAACTCACCAACTACGCTAGGTAGTTGTTGGTACCAAAAAAAAATCTTCAATCACTTAAGGATGTGGTCCATCGATCCTTGTTGGTATTTAGAATATTCCTTATACCCTTAGAACAACTGAAGATGGACTGGTTCTGCATCTTGGTTCAGTTCTGATCCATTATTTTTTTCTGACCTGAAAAGAATAATCACTTGTACGGTTAACCAAACGAATGTGTACTTGCAATTGAACACGTCCATCTTGCTCAAATTTTTTTTCTCTTCGGAACTATGAATACAAATAGGACCTCTTTACGTGTAAAATTGGAGATATAACGCCCGATAGTCCTTAAAGCCTTGAAAATATAAACCTACAAAAAGAGAATAAAACCTAAGGTAGCTCCATTCTAAATATGTAAAATGTATGTTTTACTACCCTAGATTTCACACATAAATGTGCTTATCAGAATTCCCCCACACTTAGACTCTGCTAGTCCCCGAGCAAAATAAAATAAAAAAGAATAAAAATAAAAAACCTAACTCACTTTTGTAGGAATCATGGTTGCACTTAGCATGTACAATAAGCCTTTAAACTCCTAGGTGACCCCTAGTGGACGAATTGTCTCATGAGTGTTTGTAGTGAATATACACCTAAAATTCAGAATAAATAAATCCCAACCTTAACTAAAGGTAAGGCCCATACCGATCCGGAGCAAAGATCATTTTTCTTATAAGGGACCCCCACACTTGAACTTTTATTACCCTCTATCAATTCCAGGCACTAGCATATTTCTTAATTTGGAACTCACCTCTTCTCTTCCAAAACATCTTTATCTTAAGGTAAAATCACTTGTAAAGAAATATAGAACCAATGACAAAGGCGTTAGAGTGTTTTTTACCAAAATATATTACCAAGCATTAATGATATTTACACATTTTTTTTCTTTTTTTCGCTTAATAAACTCTATTCTACTCCACTACTTTTGGCCTGAAAGATATGGTGGAGCAAACACCAGACACCAAAGTTACTATATAGCTTCGCTTTTTGCATATGCCCACAAAGACAGTGATGCTAGAGTTCTTTCAGAAGTTTCCTCCCTAAGAATTTCGATCAAGACACCACGCTTCCTGAGGCGCAATGATCTATCTAGTTACAAGGGAATCAACTCTTATTCTTCTTTATACCACATTTCACATTTCATTTAAAATTGTGCATTTGTCAACTCATGCCAAATTAAAAAGAATATCTCAACTCCAAATCAAAAGTTAAAGGAACCCACAGACTTACATCTGGTCCAACACCATAAAATAAGGGTCTCTTATTTTTCAAAAGAAAGTCTCATCTCAAGGCACATGCTTGTTTCTTTCTTCTCAACAGGGTTTTTATACGTTCAAAATAGGTACCTTAGTCAAAACTTTTATTTTCATACATGCAACCGAATGGTATGATCATTAGCTAAAAGCCAAAGTAGGACTTCATCCTTTAGCAAGCTCAAAAAAACAAAAAGAAAAACAAATAAAACAAAGTGAAAAAAGCAGAAACTGGTTTCCCTCCCCCACACTTGAGTCATGCAATGTCCTCAATGCATGAAAAGAATTAAAAATAAAGACAATGCAAGGGGGTCATACCTGATTAAAAGTTAATCATCAGTGTAAAGAGGTTCATAGAGATCCATGACCTCTTCACTACCAGTAGTAGGAAACTCGAGGAACGGTTTCAAACATTGACCATTAACCTTCGAAATTACCCCTGTTCCTAGATTCAAAATCTCCACAGCCCCATAGGGATATACATTATGGACAAGAAACGGGTCATTCCATCGAGATCTAAGCTTACCAGGGAAAAGATGCAATCGAGAGTTGTACAATAAGACCTTATCATCAATTGCAAAAGATTTACGTAGAATGTGCTTATCATGGAAAGCTTTGGTCTTTTCCTTGTAAATCCTAGAGCTTTATAGGCATCATTCCTAAGTTCCTCCAACTCAGATAGTTAAAGCCTACGATGAATTCTTGCATCAGATAAATCAAAGTTGAGCTTCTTGATGGTCCAAAAGGCCTTATGCTCCAACTCAACTGGTAAGTGACAGGCTTTCCCATACACCAAATGGTAGGGAGACTAGCCAAGGTCAGTCTTGAATGCAATCCGATGGGCCCACAAGGCATCAATGAGCCTAAGGGACCAATCCTTATTGTTGGCATTAACAATTTTTTCCAAGATTTGTTTGATTTACCTATTAGACACCTCCACTTGGCCACTAGTTTGGATGTGATAAGGAGTAGATAATTTATGGGTGATCCCATACTTTTTCATCAGGGCCTTAAAAGTGCGATTACAAAAATGAGTACTTCTATCACTAATTATTGCACGTGGTGCACCAAAGCGGGAAAAAATGTTATCTTTTAGAAACTGGACCACCACTTTGTGGTCATTAGTTTTACAAGGTATGGCTTCTATCCATTTAGAAACATAATCAACGGCTAAAATTATGTACAAACTTTCAAAGGAATTAGGGAATGGTCTTATAAAATCGGTGCCCCATACATCAAAGATCTCAACTACCAAATAGGGTTGAGGGGCATCATATTCCTCTTATTGATATGACCAAAAGACTAGTAAGCGGAACAAGCGTTATAAAAATTAAAAGCATCTCTAAAAAGAGTGGGCCAATAAAATCCACATTGGAGAACCTTTACGGCAGTCTTTTGAGGTCCAAAGTGCCCACCACATGCATAATCATGATAAAAAGAGATAATAGAATGTTGCTCATGATCAGGAATACATCATCGGATAATCTGATCTGAATATATCTTAAACAAATAAGAATCATCCCAAAAAAAGTGTCTAACTTGGGAATGAAATCTATACTTATCTTGGGTGGACCAGTGATCTGGAGTCACACCTGAAACTAAGAAGTTGACAATGTCAGCAAATCATGGTTCATTGAACATTACAAATAATTGTTCATTTAGAAAGTTCTCATTGACTGGAGAATCAACAGTCAAGGAATTGGGAAGCCGGGATAAATGGTTTGCAACTAGGTTTTCAACTATTTTTTTATCCCTAATTTCTAAATCAAACTCTTGCAAAAGTAAAACCCACCTAATAAGACGGACTTTGGCATCCTTCTTCTAAACTAAGTATCTGAGAGCAGAATGATCAGTATACACCACCACATGTGAACCAAATAAGTAAGACCGAAACTTTTTTAATGCAAATACAACCGCTAAATTTTTTTCAGTGGTTGTATAATTGAGTTGTGCATCATTTAAGGTCTTACTACATAGTAAATGACAGTGGGCAACTTATTAATCCTTTGACCCAAAATCGCTCTTATAGAAAAATCCGAAGCATCACACATCAGTTCAAAATGTTTAGTCCAAACAGGCGGTTGAACAATGGGTGCATTGGTCAACTCCTTCTTAAGTTGTTTGAAGGATTCTAGGCACTCTTTAGAAGATTCAAAAGTTTGATCTTTGGCAAGTAATGAAGTGAGAGGTCAGGCTAACTGACTAAAGTTCTTAATAAACCTTCTGTAAAAGCCCGCATGCCCTAGAAAAGACCGGACGTCCTTAACAGATTAAGGATGTGGTAAATTATCAATTAAATCCACTTTGGGTCTATCCACCTTAATTCCTTCCTTAGATATTACATGGCCTAAAACAATACCAAATTTAACCATGAAATGGCATTTCTCCCAATTCAAAAATAAATTCTTAGATATGTACCTTTTTAAAACTAGAAAAAGATGATGAAGACATTCAGATTAGGAATTCCCATGAATTGAAAAGTCATCCATAAATACTTTTAAGATTTTTTTGACCATGTTAGAAAAGATACTCATCATGCATCGTTGGAACATAGCAGGGGCATTGCAAAACCCAAAGGGCATATGCCTGTAAGCAAATGTTCCATATGGGCATGTAAAAGTGGTCTTATGTTGGTCCTCTAAAGCAATTAGGATCTGTTATAGCCAGAATATCCATCAAGAAAACAATAGTATTCATGTCCAACTAACATCTTTAACATCTGGTCGATGAATGGCAATTGAAAGTGGTCATTTCAGGTTACCACATTAAGTTTTCTATAGTCTATGCACACTTTCCACCCTGATTGGACACGGGTTGGAATTAGTTCATTATTGGCATTGGGAACTACAGTCACACCAGACTTCTTAGGCACTACGTGAACTCGGGCTGTTACAAAGAGGATAAATTATTCCATGATCCAAGCACTTTAGGATTTCTTTCTTAATGGCTTCCATTATCACTGGGTTAGCTCTTCTTTTGGGTCCCGTGGATGGTTTGAAATCCTCCATAAGATGTATATGATGTTACACAATAGAAGAGCTTATACCCTTGATATCAGTCATGGTCCAACCTAGGGCTTCCTTATTATCTTTTAACACTTTAAGTAACTCCTCTTCCTGGCTAGAAGTCAAATTTGAAAAAGTTATTACAGGAAGAGTCTGGTCAGGCCCTAGGAAAGCATACCTCAAATTAGATGGCAACTCCTTAAGTTCTAGCTTAGGGGGCTCAACTATGGAAGGTTTGGGAATGGAATTGGAAAGGGGTCCTAAGGGCTCCACAGGTGTGTGAAGACTCAAGACTTCAGAAAATAAATTTTTACTATCATCATCCAACTCATTCATATACTATTGGAATTCTGAATCAAAATCAATATCAAAGTTGGTAACTAAATCATCAGAAAAATCTAAAAAATCCTCTAGCATATTGATCTCTTCTTCCATATGTGGTTGCTTGCCTATCCTAAATATGATAAACTCAATAGTTTGGTTACCAAAATATAATCTTAGGAAACCATTATGGAAGTTGATTAATGCATTACTGGTAGCCAAGAATGGTCTTCCTAGAATTATTGAAATCTCATCATTGGTTAAGAAGGGCTTGGTATCTAACACAATGAAATCAACAGGGAAAATAAATTCTCCCACCTTTAGTAAGACATCATCAACCATCCCTTTAGGAATCTTAACAGACCTATCTGCCAATTTAAGAGTAGTTCCAGTGGCTTTTAATTCTCCCAATCCAAGTTGCTTCTACACATGGTAAGGTAAAAAACTCACACTTACACCAAGGTCAAGTAAGGCATGTTCAATGTAGGTGTTGCCTATGACATAAGATATGGTAGTGCTCCCTGGATCCTTATACTTGGCTGCTATAGGCTGAGTAATTATGAAACTAATGTTACTTGCCAAGAATGCCTTTTTGTGCACACTAGTGATACGTTTGTGAGTACACAAATCTTTCAGTACCTTTGCATAAGCGGGGATCTGGGATATGGCATCCAAAAGAGGGATGTTCACTTCTACCTTTTTGAAAACTTCTAAAATTTTATCTATAGAAGCAGTCTTCTTTTTATGTACCAAGCGATTAGAAAATGGGATAGGATGAACATAAAGAATGTTAGGGACTTACCCTTTTTCAGAAGAATCATTTTTTATTTTCTCAACTAAATCATCTTTAGTTTGAAAAGAATCTTTAGGTTCATCAGACGAACCTGGAACAAGAGGCACACTTGTGTCCTCAACTGAAGGAGAGTTAACAACAGTAATAGATGGGAAAGATTTAGGAACGCTTTATTGGTACTCTCTACCACTCCTAAGGGCATAAAAAATATTATATTGGTTAGAGGACCCTTGTTGGGTCTGACCTTGTACTATATTCAGTGGTGCATTAGTTGGTGTTTGTGAACTAACAGGCTGATGATGCCTAGGGTTAGGCTCTGGTTGACTGAGTAAAGTTCATTTCTCACTCTCACGCATAATTGAGACAACTTGGGTGAGTTCACTCACAAGATTTTGATGGCTTGTTATGAGGTGGGCCATATTTTTTTTCAAGTCACTTATTCTACTTGCCTCTCCAGTGTTGGTCGGGATTACTGATAAGATGATAGGAGAAGGGCCCTAGGAAAACTAGCCTGAGGTCCTACATTTAACCTAGGAAAAGTATTTTGGGAAAAATATTATTGTGCAAAGGGAGTCCTTTGAAGTCCAAGATGACATTGATTATGAAAATTGGAAGACCCTGCTTGGTTGCCCTGATTCCAAGAGAAATTTGGGTGATTTCTCTATTATGGATTGTAGGTGTTACTATATGGATTATTCTGGTATAAGGCATTAACACTATCATTAGAAGTGCCCCCAGAGGTGTGGGGCATTCTTCTATGACATGTTCAGGGGATTGGCACCAAGCACAAATCTTAACCAAATTGACTGATGATGGCTCTCTAGGAACAATAACCTCAATTCTCTTGATTAGGCTATCCAAATGGGCTTCCTTGGCTACTATCCTATCCACAAAATATCTTTTTCCTCCTATAGTTCTTTCACTCTTTTGGGTTGATTCCTACTCACGGGTTTTGTCAGCTAAGTCAAATAAGAATTCCCATGCCTTTTCTTCATCTGTAAAGGATGTGAATCCCTCAGGGCATATAGACTCTATCATTTGTTTAGTTGGGTAATCAATACCCTCATAAATTATTTGACATAAATGCCATAAGTTTAGGCCATGGTGAGGGCATTCTTAGAGTAGATCCTTGAATCGCTCCATAAGTTTGGAAAAGGACTCACTAGGCTTTTGCCTAAATTGAAGGATATCACTTCTAAGCTTATTGGTCTTGTGAGTTGGGAAAAATTTCTTAAGGAAGACAACTGTGAACGGTTCCCATGAAGTTATAGAATTTGTGGGTAACCCATACAACCACTTCTTAACTTGGTCTTTTAATGCAAAAGTGATAAATCTAAGCTTAACAATATCATCAGAAAGCTGTTGGATCTTAATTAGAACACATACCTCTTCAAATTCCCTTAGAAATAGATATGCATCCTCAGAGGTCAACCCATGAAAGTGGGCAACATAGTGATGTATTGAGATTTGAGTTCAAAGTTATTGCCCTGGGCTTATGGTAGAACTATGCAGGAAGGTTGGGCTGTTCTAGCAAGGTAGAACCTATCTTTTAGAGATTTAGCTAAAGAGTTGTGATGTTGGTCTCCCATATTGAAAGGTTTTAAAGAGAGCAAAACCTGTCTTTATCATACTGTGAGGCATGACGACCTTCACCGATACAACTATTAGTGCAAGTTGTTCTTCTCAGGAATTCAATAAAATAAAAGGAAAAACAAAACAAAACAAACAAAGCACTCCGATTTACCAAAAGAAAGTGAAAAATAACATGGAACTGTCTCCCGACAACGTCGCCAAAAACTTATTTGAGATTTTAAAATATAACCGCAAGCGTACGGATCAGTGTAGCTATGGGTCAAACACAGAGAGAGCAACCACTTTATTTATTTTTCTTTTAATAATGCGAAAGTGAACTGATTAATGGTTGTAATATAATTCTAATTACCGTCCTAAACATATATATCTAAAATAACATCCTAACCATTCGTCATCTAAGAATTTAAAAACGCAAGCCACGTAATTAAAATTAAATAAATAACTGAAAATAAACAACCCATGCAATAAAAAAAATAATAAAGGAAAAAAATGCTGAAATAAAAATAAAGTAAAAGAAAGGGGATAAAGCTAGAGAGAGACTCACAAGTAGGTTTCTCTACTTAACCCGAGGGATGCATCATAATATGAGCTTCCCTACTTGACCAAAGAGTCACTCTTACAAGAATTACTCTACTTGACTTTAGAGAAAGTGAGACAATTAAAATAAAAATAATAAATTGATGGTTCTATGGTTAGGAGGGGCAAAACCAACACATACACTAAAAATTCTAAATTAAGAAAGACAGGGTAGTCAGAATAGGGAATGAGAGGGGGGAGAGAAGACTATTGAAGGAGCCTACTTACTTGAACTTCAACCCTTTAACTGAAAACTTGATCGATTTGAGATACTACCAGTACTAAAAATTAGATCTGGAATAAACCAAATCTGAAATTTCTAGTACTAGAGAAAACAAATTTGAAGAAAAAATAAATTGAACTTGAAAGACATGCTTCATAGCTTGTTCTTGTCACCTAGAACTATGCGTAGAACTAAAACTTGAAAATTACAACTTGAATTGCTTAAACAATAAAAATAAAAGACTGAATAAAAAACAAAAGTGCTTGCATTAATTGAATAAAAAGAACTTATAAAAGTGTTTAAAACATAAACCTATAACTAGAGCTAGAGAAAGAGAAAACTAGAGAAAAAGATAGAGCAACTAAAAAAAACCCTAGAAGAAGAATGAATTACCTCCTCCCCTTGTGTTAATTCTATTATATAGAGAATGAGGGAGGGAAGCTAAGGATTTTAGCTTCTAAAAAAAAGATTTTTTTATCTTGTTGATGAGGTGGAGGAGAGAGAAGATAGAGAATTGTAGGAAGTAGGGAATCTCCAACGATTTTGCTTCCTTTTTCTTTTTTTATTTTTATTTTTTTCTCTCTCTTCTTCAAACGTGGGCAGCATCTTGGATATTTTTTTTAATTATTTTTTTATATTTTTTCTCCCTTTTTTCTATTTTTCTCTTTATTTCTTTTTTTCTCTCATTTCTTGCATAAGAAACCCTTTGGCCAACCTCCTTTGAGTGATGAGTAGGAAAGAGAAAATCTTCTAAAATAAAAACCTCAACAAAATGGCAATTAAGAGGTTCGAACTTAAGGCCTCCTAATAAGCAAAGGATTTTACACACCACAACTCACCAACTACGCTAGGTAGTTGTTACAAAAAATGAATCTTCAATCACTTAAGGATGTGGTCCATCAATCCTTGTTGGCATTTAGAATATTCCTTATACCCTTGGAACAACTGCAGATGGGCTGGTTCTATATCTCGGTTCAGTTCTGATCCATTATTCTTTTTCTGACCCGAAAAGAATAATCACTTGTACGGTTGACCAAACGAATGTGTACTTACAATTAAACACGTCAATCTTGCTCAGAATTTCATCCTCTTTACAACCATGAAAAGAAATAGGACCTCTTTACGTGTAAAATTAGAGATATAGCATCCGATATTTCTTAAAACATTGAAAATATAAAACCTGCAAAAAGAAAGTAAAACCCAAGATAGCTCCATTCTAAATATGTAAAATATATGTTTTACTACCCTAGATTTCACACATAAATGTGCTCATCAAGACCTTATTAGTTCACTCCCACTCTTTAGAGTAATCTTTTTCTTCTTGCCTACTTAATTCCGTGAGAGGTGCAGGTTTCTCTTCACAGATCGCAAAGTCATTGTCTATAACTATTAATGTCATTACGACCTTTTTCCTCTATTCTTGGTAATTATCCCTAGTTAGCATAGGAATTCTATAAACATTATCCAGGGGTACTGTAATTAATTTAAGAGAAGCAATCAATTAAATAAATAAAGCATGCTACTATTATACTAAAAGTTAACTAATGTTAATTTTAGACATCATATATTGATATCTACCAATGCCAATAACCAACAACATACTAAAGCTCATTGTAGCCCGTCGTTGGACTGCAACTACAATTTGCAATAGTTTGTCAAACGGTAATTTCATTATGAATTGTGTATTCCTTAAATGGTTTCAGTATCAAAAGGTAGTTCCATTATAACTCGTCGTTGGACTGCAATTGTAACAACAAAAGTTTGATTCTTATGTGGTAAAACTAATGTGTATCACATCAAGTCAAAACTGCACCGTTGGATGTAGTGCCTAGTGCTTATCACAATTATTTTACCCCAACTTATGTGTATGTAAAATAATCTCCTCCCGTCGGGGATAGAAAATCATCTACATACTTTAGTTGCAAAATAATGATGTAATTTATGTATTTAAGAAATGGCCATCACTTTATGGAATGCAACATAAGTAAAAATTACTTAAATGATATTTCTTATAATATTTACATCTAGACCCCTTATATGTTTTCATAAGCTTGATTCTTCATTCCATAAAATAATAAATAAATAAATATGTCAATTAAAATACATAGTGACATGTCTAAATGTCATCAACTTTAATGCATTTTACATTATAGTAATGTTAACAAATAACATCATGTGGAATAAGATTATAATAAAACAACATATGAAAACATGCATAATTAGTATATAGACAATATCAAAATTATAAAAGGAGATCCAAAACATCGTTTCATAAGCACACAATCCCAAATAATGAGGTCATTTACCTAAATGATATGGAATTCAATTCTAAAACCTAAGAAATTGGATTCAGAAGATCTAAAATGTGTAATCCTTAAAAAGACTGACTTTACAACTTCAAGGCGACAAAATGCCAGCCTTTGAAAGTATAAAAAATCTGTACTATCATGTATAAATTGAATAAGCAAAAACAAACGGTACTAGATCGAATCGATCCGATCAGGTTAACCCATCTAGGTCAGGTTACATGAACCGTGACCATATTGTGTCCACACCTCGGTCACCCATATGACGTTGATTGGGTAAATGGGTTATCCATATATCATTAATTGGATATTTTATTTAATACTCTATATGGGTTAATGGGAAACTCAACCCCCTTTATTATCCAAAGAATATTTCAATAACCACCAATTATTTACTTATTGATTTGAAATTTATAAAAATCATCACTATTGAGGTGTCATAATGGGCTTACAAGTTTCTATCATAATTAATCAAAGATAATAATAACTCCCATAACTAATTAACATTTATAGTTTGAAAGTTTAAATAACTCACAGATCTTTATGATGTGATGTAATGGGTAGTTATTATTATTATTATTATTTTAATTAACTTGATGTAACTTTATCTTTACGGAAAAAATAAATGGAATATTTCTTTTCTTTTCTCCTCCCACAACCTATTCAAATCAAATCACGATAGAGAATTAAAAGGAAAATATGTTCATGACCAACCACAAGGCTGCCTCGACCGATGGTCGGTGGCCAGAGGGGCGACGACCCAGTTGGCTTTTAGATCACTATTAACCACTTTTTTTTTTTGTTAGTATTGGATTCCGATAAAAATTTCAATCAAAATCCAAAAGTGTCAAAATAAAATTTTCAACTCCAAATCCAGAAGCAGTAAAAACCTACTTTAATACCAAATGTAAGATGATGAGAGGAACCTAATGACCAAAACTAAATGCGAAATTAAAATTTTGGTCTACCTCCTCTTGGACCGTAGTATCTTGCCATAGCTGGATATTGGTGAGATCCTCTTTAGTTTTTCTTCTATTAAAATAATAGAAGAAAAACTAAAGAGGATCTCACCAATATCCAGCTATGGCACGGTCCGAGAGGAGGTAGACCAAAATTTTAATTCCGCATTTAGTTTTGGTTATTAGGTTCCTCTCATCATCTTACATTTTTCTCCTCTCAATTATTGGCTTCTCAATGGGAAGAAACAAGATGCGTTGAATAGAAAGAGGGACTAGACTTCTTATTTATATTAACTATAATACCCCCACCCATTATGGTAGATAGCCAGTTATATATAATTACATCACATTTGTTTTATTTAACATATTAATAACAAATTAATTATGGAAACATTTATTTAATTAATATGTTAATTATGACCTAGTGGCAACGTAAGATCACATCAGCCAACAAACCATTCAACTTTTACTGAAAGCACTGAAGAGCACTAAACACCTTTGTGTAAATGGCCCAAGGTGTGCCTAGTGGGAGTCGAACTTAGAACGTCTAAATTTATGACTTATATCAAATTCGTTGCTCACCAATTGCATTGGTTAGTGGAACCAAGGTTAGCATACTACTAATATGAGGTGATATATATATGAGTAATTATCAAAGTAAAGAAGTAAAATCTCATTGCCCATGAGAAATCATGTTGGAAATCATCCAAGGAGAAAAGGATGGAAGACATCTAAGGCAATAATACTGAGAGAGGGGACTAGGAAAGAGCCAATCTGGGAATCAAAAGTCAATTGAGTGTCTATAGTCCACATGCCAATGAAGACTCATTTTTAAAATATCACCCCCAATTAAAAGGCCTTTCCAACCCCAAGAGGGAGTACTAAACAATTGAATGTCCCATATGGTGGATTAGGGACTAGATTGAGGCTAATTGACTGAAAAGTTGAAATCGATTATCAATCGAAATTGGACCTAGATCTTTTCAAGTGCATCAATTTCTTTGGTGTGCATCGAACGATTGAAAATGTTGGAGCATACATCTTAAGTGCCTTCCAATCGTGTAATGTGTGCTAAAAAAATTGACGCACTTGAGAGGATCTTGTTCTATCGAATAATATATGGTTTCGCTCACTCTTCTTTTTCTCGATCCAAACACATTAATGTTAAAAAATAAACATTTTGTCTACATACATTTCAAAACATGGAATTAGAGATTGAATTCATCAATGCGGATTCTAATATGAATCAATTAGAATTCAGATAGAATTCGACCATAATTAACCCAAATCGATAAAAGAAAATTAATCAAAATCAATGGTTATTACCTGGTCCCAATCCAAATCACTTGGTTCACTCAATTCGATTCCAATTTTTGAAACCTTAGCCAAGATGAAACATTGCATATTCTGTCCAATGGGAAGATGTATGGGAGCATTTTCAGCTCATGGGGTGGGGGTAGGGGTGTCAATCCCAAACTCGAACTGGTTGGCCTGACCAGACTTGATTGTTTAAAGACTGACCTGGCTTGCACCGATTATTAAACATGTCGAGCCTAAGCCCAGCCCGTTTATAAACAGATACTACACGGTGCAAGGCATAAGCCCGATGGACCTCTCGACGGCCCAACCTATTGACAAGTCCGACTCGGATTGACATGTTTAGCACGACCTTTTATATGTAAATTTTGATTTTTTTTGGGGATAAAATAAGGTATATATTGATATTTTTATTAATTATTAATTTATTGAGTATAATTAAGTGTAATATATTTTTAAAATTGTTGACGATATAACAAAATACATTAAAGTATCCTAAATCTAAGAAAAATAAAGATCCTTTAAGAACGTTTAAGGTTTTATTGTTACATTACTTCGTTTAAGGCCCGATTAAAGCCCAAAACCCAACCAAGTCCGACATGAGACCGATCGAGAGTCTGAGATCGACTTATTTCTTAAATAGGTAGGTCATGGTCCACGCAAGGTCTGACTAGGCCCGATCGAGACAGCCAATCTGACCGATTGACACCCCTAGGCGAGGGCAGCGTGGTTATTTGATTGGATCACTCGTCATTACTCACCGGTTCGGTGGCTACACGACCGGTTTTGATCTATATCCAATATACGCCACGTGCTCAAATGTTGTAGAGAATACTGGCCTTTAGATTTGATCAATGTGAATCTAGCTCAAATCTGCTGCCACGTCTGCATATAAAATGAGGTAGACCTTCCTTTACCTCTGATCGACATACACTCTTTAATAACTCTACCTCGGAAAGTGCGTGGATACCAATCTTATCTATCCACATGGGTTTGCTTTTGTCTATCCAAACCACTCTATAGAGCACGTGTGTACCTGAAACCTAGATTTTATGCCGTTAGATTGTAATCTTAGTTTATCTAGATACTGAATTAACGATCCAAGTGACGTGCGCACGAGAGCTTGAATCAAGAATTTTGCGTCATTTCTTATTTTCTAGAGAGTTATAAATACTTCCGAGGTATTCTCACTTTCCTTCTGAGGAGCGAGGCAGTGGGGGAGAGCAAGAGAGAGAAAAAGCGAATCTCTCGCTCGTTCTCCACTGTCCGCTCTGTTCGCAAACGGGGTTTGGGACTTAGGGTTTCATTTTTGTTGAATTGGAAGCTTGATTTGAGCTCCGGAGAATTTTTTTTTTGGTCAGAATTTGGAATTCTCTTGCGTTAGATTTGGACTTAAGTTGGTGGTAGGAGGTGGGGGAGATTGGTTCTGATTCCTTCGGTTTCTGGAAATGGAGATTTGTTGAATGGTTCCAGATCTAGATCTTCTTTACTTCGCATAAGTTACTGTGGTTTCTGTATTTTCTGAAGGTAAAGGAACAATTAACTACACTGTAATGTTCTCCCTCCCTCTCTCTCTCTCTCTTGAATGGCTTTGTTTTGTTAAATGGTGAGGAATTAAAAGTTTGTGTAGTTCTGCTTACTTGTATATATTCATTACGCTTGCATTGGCCTTTTTGTTTTGTTTTGTCTTTCCTTGTTAAAATGATTGTTTGGAATTGCATCGAATTTTTGTGACTTTGAATGTTGTTGCATTTTGATAATTCACAATTTTTTTATTTTTTATTTTTATTTTTATCTGTTTTTAATGATTGACGTTGCCTATAATTCTGTGATCGGTTCAGTTTGGTGCTATGAAAATGAGCAATTATAGAAGTTGATTTTCATACATTTCATGAAAGTTTTAATTATTGTGATTGTATGAATTACATCTTGTTCTCTCTCTCTCTCTCTGATTTTTGGAAACCAGAAATCTTTGAAGTTTCTTATTTATCCTTTTGTGATTTGTTCTTTGGTTTCTTATCTTAGTGTGTCCTGTGCAGTGGGGTGCATCAAAGGCGTTATCTGCGCAGTGTGGACTCTCTTTCTAGACTGCTTGTGACAATGAAGGATTCAAGGAGTTTGACGGAAGCAACAGAAGGTTTTTGTTTTGAATTTGGCTTGTTTCTTATTATTCGTGAAATGCCTTAGAGATACTAAAACATTTCTAGGAAAAAACATGACTTCTTTGTTATGTTGACTGTTCTGGTGGTGTTGTTTTGTCTTGTTTATGTTCAGTGGGGTCACGAGTGTATGAGAAGAATTTGGTGGAAGAGATGAGGGAGTTGGGGAAATTGAGAACAGCTGTTATGGTGGAGAAATGTTTGAGTAAGAATGAAGGGGTCATGTGTCCCAAACCAAGGAGACGACATATGAGGTCTGACTATCATCCTTACTCAGTTATTATCAATAATACATCACAGATTCACAATATTGCCTTGATTGACGAGTTGATAATATCACTTAGAAATAGGAAGCTTGATATATGGGATCCATCTATCCTTGTTTTTCTTACGTTTTCTTTTATGGATGATTAAGTCATGGTCACTACTTGGGAAGTGGAAATCTAGGAAGGATTTCGAAGCTTTATCTGGAATGATATTAATTGTCTGGTATGTAATGAGTTCTGAATGTGTATAATAATCAATTATGATTAATTCTTTGGTGGCTGCACTGAAACTGGTGCTTAGTTGCATGTGCATGTGCACGTGCACGTGCTTGCATGCACACACACACACACACACACACACACACACACGGTTTCTGGGCATCTGTGATGTGTTGGCTTCACAAAGTGCGTGTTTGACTTCATCTTGGAGCTCATATCTTGCATGGGGCTTACATTTAATTCTTGCCTCTTGTATTATCACAACCATCCTCGGTGTCTGTTGTGGATAGTCCTATCCTTGATACTCTGGTGCAAATCTGTTCATCTGGACATGTTCTGTTTCTATATGTGGTAACTGTTATCAACAGGTACCATCTCAAGAAATCATTTTCGTCAGGGTGGATAATCTGTCTTCATTTCTTCTTGGATGTCTCACTGCTTCCAAGTGAAGAGTGGTGTCCCTATTGTCAAGCTGAGGAGCTTGATGATATATCAATAAGTTATGTCCACATATGCTGATTGTCTTTGGTTTCTCTGACCAGTACTCTACTTTAGGATTCAATCTGTAGTAGATTGTATCTAGAAAACGTAATATAATTCATACAGAATCCTAATGTAATTCTAGGGCTTTTACATCCAGGAACTCAAATAAATGCATGCTCTCAGGAGTTGGGAAACAATGTTGAAGTTGTGATGGAGGGTTGGTAGGGTAGGGAAGAATCCCTGAGATGAACTCAGAGTTGCAGGGGTTTGGGGATGGTCATAATGTACATAGCCTTATCCCTGCTTCGCAGAGAGGTTGTTTCCTAACTTGAACGAGAAACTTTAATGTTGTGCTGAGGTCCACCCTCTTTTGGTGTTGATACACATCTAGGTGTCCCGCCTTGGGTCGCATAGGCGCCTTGACAACTATGATCCTCATTTCAGATGCCCTATGTTTATTTCTTATGCTCATAACCTTATTCAACAAATTTTTTACCCATATTATTCTAGTAATTTCTAAGCTCTTCCAAAGCTCTATGGAATACCATCTGGACCTACTGCTTTATCTGTTTTCATCTTCTTAAAGCTTCATTTACTTTAGTTACCTTAATTTTCCTTATCGAAGATGTGTTGTTTCTTGAGTTATAGTACCATCTAAAACACTATTACTTATATTGTTTTCAATTTCAAAGAAATGGAAAGACAGAAAATTGAAGTACACCTATGCCAGAATATGGAAGAAGTGCACCTCTGGAATTACATGTTGGTCATCAGTAGTCACATCACACCTGGATCAAATATTTTCCATCAATCCGTCACCCTAGCCTATGTTTTTGAGAGGGGGGGAGGAAAGAGGAGAAAGGGAATCCTGTTGACATTTTACAAATTGCCTGTTCTTTTCCATTCTAGTGGCTGAAGAGGGAGGTTTTCATCTCCCTTCCATTCTGTCCCTTTCTTGGTAATTCTTATGAGTGTCATTTTCAAGGTGCAAGTTCTAGTGATGGTAATTTTTAAGAGGGTAAGCATTGAATAGATCCATTGGAGTCCATTTGGTTTGTTGATGACCCGGATTTTAATCCAAAATCTGCCAAATCCAACCCTTGCCAACCCAAGGGTGGGCACATGTTGGAAGAACAATGGGGCTGGTTGTCGATTGTGAAGATTGATTCAGCATTGGTCATAGTTGGTTGTATTCAGAGTGGAGAGGTTCAGATTAGATGCTCATTCTCACCTGACATGCTGGAGCTTATGTCGCTTCGGAATATTGCCTCTTTTGGAGGATATGATCTGGAGACGTCTTTGCAGTTGAACCTGTGACAGTTGTACTCTATTTATATGATCTATCTTATCCTTTCTGGGGCTGGTGTGAGTTCTGTTGACCTTAGATGTTTGGTTCTTATTTATGTGTTAATCCTTATCCTGTTAGGGCTGGCAATGACTATCTTTCTACCCATTGACCTGCCTTCCACTACCTTAGTTTGGAGGATAAGGGAAAGAATTTAAGCGTAAAAACCCTTACATCCCTCGAGTGCAATGGTAAGTACATTACTGGAACACAGCACATTCTATGCCACCCCAACCTGTATGTAGGCATAGTTTTTTTCTTGCCAAGTGTCATACTGAACTTTGTTGCATTGTTAATGTTTTAAGTGATGTATTATTTTTCTCACTATTCAGAAGAAAAAGACTAGCATCAACATTATAAAACATATGCAAGTTGAACATACCATGTCTTAGAAAAACTTGCACCAAAAATTAGCGCTGTTAACTTGGTTATTTTGTGGCAGAATTGGCTATTGATTGCGTGGGGCTTTAGTCAATTTCAATTGAATCACAAGAGCTCTCTCTCTCTCTCTCTTTGTTTTTTACTTTGTGAGAATTCATTGTTATTATGATGGAAAATGAATGCTAACTGGTCCTGTTCCCTACGCCCTCTCACAGGGTCCTGCGAAATGAACCCCTAACCCCTGTGTGCTTTCCGGTGGATATCTATGTACGTTCCCCCATTTGAGGGCAGGGAACACGACCAGTTAGCATTCTTCATCACGTATTATTATTATTATTATCATCTTTTGATTCTCTGATCACCCTTTTAATAAAAAAAATATTATTATTATGCCCTAAATCAATAGTTTCGGAATGCAGGCATTTTGGAGAGCACACTGACATTAAAGTAGGTGGAGAGCTTTCAGATATCATCATAAACAAGGTTTGGTGAACTGCCTTGGTGCCTGCTTAGTCTGTATTGCACAAACTAACATATTAATGGTCAAAAGATCATAGTCTATGGTGCTAAACATTTTAAGAACTAGTATTTTTTTCCTCATACATGCGACATAGTTGCGCCCTTGTATTTTCCTGATTATGGTTACTTGAAGTTAAGTTTAAGAAAGATATAATTTTTTTTTTCCTGTAATAATCCATTGATGAGAATTGAAACAAGAAATAAATATTTACTACGTAGAGTATTGCAGGTTTCCCTGTTAAACCTCGGTTAGAAACAGAAAGAGAACCAACCATTCTTCCTCATATGTGTAGAATATGAATACCATTCCGTTAATCTGAACAAGTATCTGATATGCAGTGATGTATACAAGCGCACATTCGCTCCTAAAGCAATTCATTGACTCGTAACTCTTAAGACACCTAATCCTACTAGTTATCGATATTTGTTAAACTAAACCTTAATCTTACCTAAACCCACTAGTTCTCACTAGATAAGACAAAATAAGGGTTGAGAAGATAAATATCTGGCATAAAAATGATGATGGTGGTGGTGGTGATGATGATGAAAGAGTTCTCTGTAGTTTTCATTCTTGCAAATAAATTTCTTTGCTTGTGGAAAAAAAAGGGTTTTTTTTTCCAGTTTAGGGGAAGCAAAAAAGAAAAAATCTGAAAGATCAAGTTTATCTCATCCAAAAGAAACAAGCAACTAGAATCAGTTGACCAAAATTTAATAAAAAGATGTTGCAACATATATCCAAATCACTTTAAAACAGGTCTAATGCGATGGAACACATGTTGCTACCACAGTCCCAATTGTTATACTTAATAATTTTGAACTGAAGAAGATTCAGAAGAATCACTTCTTTGCCACAATGCTCCCAGTTGTCTGCTTTTCTTACTGTCCAGCGTACTACAATAATAAGAAAGAAGAAATCTATTTAATTAAACATGCACGATCATTTGGATTCTGGAGTACTGCAATAGACATTTTTCTAACAAAAATTTGCATGAGCAATCTATATGGAGAGGTCCAATCGTGGGTATCCATCTCAATATATGAAATATGTATGACAGTTCTCTGGGAGGGACCAACCGTGAATGCTGGTCTCTCGACTGGCAAAGCACCATCTTTTTTTCCCTTTTCTACTTTTATCTTTGTTTTCTAGTAGCGAGAGAGAAGGTCTTTTCTTTTAGTTTGTTTTTAAAAAGTGGATGAATGAGGGCCCTTTCTTATGAGAAAAGATGGAGGGAGAGGGGAATGGTGGAGAGAGTGCAAATCACAGGTGATAAGTCTGCCCACTTAATGTCATATTATCTTTCTTGTATAACTTTCAGAGTGGGGGCAACTCACAGCTGACAAGTTTGCCCCTCCTTGCTTCACCCATGATTTTTTTTTCTCTCATTTCATTTATTGGCTGCACACAATCTTGGTGGTGGGTCCTACAGGTTGGGAACAAAAATTTGATTGCTGCTGCTTAATTATTGACTATTGTTAATATGACCTCCGCTATGTTGGAGACTTGGAAGGCTGCCAGACACAACCACACTACATTCACCCTTATTACTTACATGTTACAAGTACAGAATTACCCTTCTTTTCTCCCAGAAACATCATATATTATTTTAAGACCACAAGTTCCCTGATGCAAGCAGAAATAGATGTGGAAGATGTGAGAAACAAGGTGTGGAACTCTCTCTCTCTCTCTCTCTCACACACACACACACACACACACACACACACACACAGTCATGTAGAGGTGACCCAGGAATGTTCCATAAGGCAGCTTGGTTTTGTAGAACAATTGCATCACCCAATTGGTCTTCATCACCTCTACTGTATTTGTAATTTCAGTCAAGACGCACTATGTAGGGTGGTGAAGTAGAGCCTTATTTTCTTTCTAGATTCAGAATTTGGTACCTCAATGGCTGTAATGCGAGGGAAAGGCTGACAACACAGGTCATACTTTTGACACAGATAGAGGACTTGGTGACCTTGATGAGCCTAAATCTCAATCCAAAAGCAATTTTACAACTTGATAAAATAAAAACCTAGTTTCCACACACACACAAAGTGCGTGCACGCATGCGCGCGCAAGCAAGCAAGCAAGCAAAGTTGGAAAAAAAAAAAAAAGAATAAAAGAAAAAACTATAACCTGAAACTCAATGGCTGCTATCACATAGGTAACAGATGGAAACTTGACATGCATCCAATCCAGAGGGCCCCTTAGCCAGTTTCTCCATGCATATTTATGGTTCTATTTAGGTTTGTTCATTGATACAATATGATATGCTTGTAGGGTTTTGTGGAAGTCAAGTTCCTAATTTATTACATTTCAATATTTCAACTAATTCAGCGTGTTTTTTGAGATTTCTAGTATATGGATGGAATTTTGTTGTTTCGTTACTTGGATGTCAAAACTGAAGTAAATCCACGGTTGAAAGAAACATGATAAATAGTGTAAGGACCAGTTGCTGGGTTAAATTTACTGTCTTTTTGTGATTTCATTTTCCTGTTTGTTGGTTGGCAGGCTTCACCACCTTGCTATTCAGTTTCCCCTCCTGTTCGTGCTAGCAACCCTCTCATTCAGGACGCACGGTTTCGTGAACAGAGGATCTCTCAGAGCTCTACTCCTGGTGTTAGACTTGAAGGTTTTGGTAATGTTGGTCACAGCCGAAGGTCGCAAAGCATCCCAACAGTGGCGTGACACTGTTTTGCACAGCCATCTCTCATCTGCCATTCTAAGATGGTGGAGAGAGAGAGAGAGAGAGAGAGAGCATGCTTATGCAACTCCTAATTGAAGGTTTGATGATTATGTACAGGGTTTTCTTTTGAAGTTTTAAAGTGTCCTGTTTCAGCCAGTAGATGGTTTGGTACTTGAAATGCTTGTAAATATGCATGTATTTTGGTTATGGTTGATGATAGGCTCTTGATGTATTTTAACTTGTCTCAAACATTGAGGGTTGAATAAGATCAACGATTTTGAATTCCAAACGATGCCTGATAATGTGACATTTGTCATCATGACCTCCAGTTGTTGAAGTAAAAGTAGGAGCTATCTCTGTAATATGAAGAATTCCAAGATCTCCGGAAGAAGGTTGAAGAGGTTTTCAGATGCTTGGCCCTCGTATAGGTCTCCAAAAATTAAGAACTATTCCACAGAATGATGAGAATTTCCTGGGTTTTGAGAATTTTTTTCCTGTTTATTTTTCCATAATGGAGCCTACCCATGGTTTTAAGTATCTCCGATACCGATACGATACCCTCCGATACGTATCTTAAATTTAGTCGACCGATACAATACACATCGATACGGTACATAAAATTTTTAAATCCTTTCGTATCGATATATATCCCCTACAATACATACCGATATGCATCAATACACCACCAATACACATCGATACGATACGATATGCCTCGATACGACTCTATGGAAAATATAAAATTGAGATAAAATGTACGTTTCAATATGTATTGGTACGTATCGGTGAGTATTGGTATGTATCGATCAGTACGTATCGGTATATATCGACATGTATCAGTGAGTATCGATATATATCGGTACGTATCGGTGAGCAACGATACGTATCGATGAGTATCGGTATGTACCGATACAGTGTGCTACGGTCATATAATGACCAAGATGGGTAATTTTTCAGTAAAAACACGAATTTTTGAAGGGTTTTTGTTCCAAAATTGCTGTCAACCATATTTCTCTAATTAAAGTGAAAATCAATGTTGGGAACAAGGATTTTACATTTATGGGACAACTACAAACCTTGAATTCTTAGTACGATACCCTCAATTTCGTGTTTATGCATAATACATATTATCAATAGCTTTTTTTAACAAATTCTTTATGCAAAAGTGTTTAAAAAATTGTTTCCTATCCATTTATGTGTGTATCTTTAGCGTATCTTAGTGTATCTTCGATACGATACGATACTCTCCGATTCGTATCTTAATTTTGACCGACCGATATGGCGACCGATACCGATACTTTAATCCTTGAGCCTACCTATACATTTGCTCCTTTAGTTTGAAGGAATAAAAATAAAAATAATAATTCAAATAAAAGTGCCATGAATTGACTACATTCTATAGAATTCCACAAAACCTTAGATGACCTCTTATATTTTCCTAAGCCCCTAAAAGATCAAATTTCCAGATCCCCTAAAAGATCATATTTCCAGATCTCCATCTCAGGCCTGGGGCTTTGAATCATTGATGTGCTTCATCCCACTGTTCAGTATCGCATCAAAGCTCTCATGGGCATCTGTCTGCAATCCTCAGCAGCAAGGAGTTCAGGTTGGCTTAGAAGAGCTGAAGGATGAGAAGGAAAAGGATTGACATCGAAACAGAGCAAATATTTGAAGATGAGGCCATCCCCACAACCTCTCCAATACCATCTTGATGGAATGGTGGAGTTCTCTCTTGAAATGCCAGTGGGGGTGTAGATATACCAGTAGACCGCCTTACCCTGCATACATTTGAAGATTATACGAGCCTACATAGGACTTATAAAACGTGCAAGAGATGTGGGAGTAAAAATCCCAGGACCTCATAGCTAAGACAGACACGAGATCTTCTTACCCATTGGCATCGGGACAGAAAGTGATGGTGTACTCGTAAGCTTTGCAAGTGAAAGTGCTTGTGCCATCGTCGAATGCGTAGCTGTAGGCCCTTGGACAAGCTTGCTTGAAGATCGTCGAGTAGGATGATGGCTTGCATGTAGTTGGGTTGGCAAACTCTCCACTGCAACAGTACTGATCCAGACCAAATGCCTCACAAGCACTCTTACATGCAACCACACCCCTTGATTCAGCACCATCCACAACCTGCAGCTCTTTCGGGCAACCTGATTCGAGATTTCACTGATTAGTTCATCATATGCAGCTCTCTAAATTGTGAAACTGCATCAAATTTATCTCTACTGGAATATCTACAGTGAACCACCATTGGAACTCAATTATGAGCTGATAGTAGATATCTAATTATAATGAGGCATGAGATGGAAGTGGTTTTGCCCAATATGCAGGTGTATCTACTGCATCTACCATTACCCAAATTGAGATCTGTAACACAACCCGTCGCATTACATACGCCGTAGACACCCTGCGGAGTGGCAACAAGTGGCAGATTGTAACCGTCGACGAT
Organism: Macadamia integrifolia; assembly: GCF_013358625.1. Lineage (NCBI taxonomy): Eukaryota > Viridiplantae > Streptophyta > Magnoliopsida > Proteales > Proteaceae > Macadamia > Macadamia integrifolia. The sequence goes on along the minus strand of NC_056562.1, from coordinate 4,821,723 downwards.
GCTGACATCATAGAAATCTTTGTCATTGCCATTTCCGAGAGTGATCTCAAAGAGTGAGGCAGGTGGTTCGGCACCATTACCATTACATTCCAGCCTTCCTCCACAATCCCCAGTCTGGCATGTCCCAACACCTGAGTCATCAAAACTACAACCAGTTCTTGCCCAGATACGACCTGACCACCCAGGACTTGCTGGAATCCCAACACTCCTGCCAGACTCTAATACAAATCCGGTCATTGGAAGCTGTGGAGTCCCTGCACCGGCTAGTGTACCTGGCCAGATTGTATATGGACAGTTATTTGCTACATTGAAGGAGCAAGAAAATGAGCTATGGAAGAAAGAGAAGATGAAGATGAAGATGAGCAAGAACCCGATGGTGTTCAGGATTGAAGCCATTGTTGTCTTCTATCTCTATCGGGTTTCCGAAGGATAGGTTGGGGGAATGATCCAAAGGAAGGAGCCATTGCTAAATATTGCATGTAGTCTTAAAGGAAGGGAATTTCATATGTGGCACAAAGGATCGAATTGTGTGCAGACAATGGAAGCTCACTGGTTACGTTACTTTCATAACTCTGTCAGCCGTAGTCGACCAAGAGGGGTTTAGCATTGTTTCTAAATTTGGGTGGCCTCACTGAGAAGTGATACCTTTCTTTGTTTATTTCATGGTAACAGATTGAAAAGAGATTGTTCCCCCCCTATACGATTCCTCATAGGATCAGAAGTATCATCCTCTAGAGGCCTAACTTGGGAGAAATTCCCAACTGAAATGATGCAAGGTTCCTGTAAAAGAAGCCATAGTTCCATGAAGCCTAACTCATTTGTGAGAACTGGTGAACCCATCAATGGACAACCAATCAAATGGTTCCACAAAAAGGTCTCACATGAGAGTGGTGCCACTAAATCACTTTTCCCCAAAGAAAACAGAATTAAGGGATAAAAAATGAGAAAAAGAAAAAGATGGGGTACAAAGAAAAAGAGACCTGCTAGATTGTTTTCACTCCTAAAGGAGATTTTTACAATCACAGATATCATATGTAAATCACCTCAATCTACCCACATATGGAGCAAAGTATCAAATTCTCTAGCTAAACTGCAGAGCAGCAAGAGCATTACATGACCTTGTAAAAAATTTCGTCTTTTAAAGATCTAAGATTCCTTTAGCTCCCTAAAGTTTTCAATAAGAAAAATCAGATTACTTGGTCTGAAATCTGAGCAGGAATCAAGGCTGTCAAAGCCCCAGGAACACACAAACAAACAGGAGCTGAAGGAAACCAGTAATTGTAAAACAAACAGAGCATCACGGGTTTGATGTGGCATCTTCTGCATCTTTTTCTACACCTTCACTGCCTCCTGACTCATCAGCAGTGGAACAACCCTTTGGAGCAATGACACGGCCAGTTAAAGGGTCAATAGGACGGGTGTCTCGTGGTCCACCCTTTTGGCCCATTGCAAGCATTGGTGGTGGAGGAAGAAGCCCTGATCTGAAAAGAAGGCGCTCAACAGGTTCTGAAGGCTGCGCACCAACGGATAACCAGTATCTGTAAAAGACTGAAAGTTAGAAGCAGTCAAATAAATAACTACTCTTCTAAACAAAGGAGAAAGAAAAGAAGCATTGTATCTCCCTAAAGAACAACACAAGGGTCCAAGTTCCAATTAATTATGAATGAAGTACGGAAGAAACTTCATACCAAACAAAAATATGAGAAAGGTGATTCTTCTCATACATCACAAAAGCAAAAAATGAAGCCACAGAAAATAACTACCTCTGGCCCTTTTGGATTTATTAAAATGCCAATCCAAAGTAGGATATTTTAGGACACTACAGAAATTTTTTCCACGTACAATAATATTTGCAAGATGGCAAATGGTTGTGGCAGATGAGAAATGGAACCTATTTTTAGGAGGAGGATTGTTTCTTGGTGAGCCTGGTAAATCCTCCTTGTATCCCTTGAAGCATGGGCTATTGAGGCACAGATAATTGATTTAAGGTGGCAATTGAAAACATGCAATCAGCACCAAGATTTAACATCTAATACCGTACAATTTTAGTCAATCTTTCTCTTGAAACAAATAAATTGGGGTTATTACCCTATCACCTGTCATTTTGGAACAAGTTCTAGTACATTAATGAGAAGACATGCCTCATCAGTCACGAGAGGTGCGACTGTGCGAGATTATTTAGGCAAGCACATAGAAAAATTCTGGAAGAAACTAGACCTGGGTTACAATTTACCCAGTTAAAAAATTTATTTTTGATGGATTTCCCAGTAATTTTTTTTTTTGAACCTACATTGATGAGTAATTAATGGGCTTCAATAAGTAAACCTCACCAACTAAATGTCATTACCAGGACAAAGCCGGTTACACATTCACTATCCAAGTTACAAAGAAACTCTGCATTCAGAAAGTTATCCCTTCTCCCCTCCTCCTGGAGAGTTCAAAATATCAGTATGGAAGCACCCCTTTTTTGTTTTTCATAATTTCTATAAAAGATTTTCTGGACAGTGAAAAATCTATACAGAAATTTCAACACCTACCATCGGAATGACGAATAAAACGTTCGGTGCTCAGGATTAAGCATCAGGATCACTAATCAATAGGCAAAAGGACAACAATTAGGGAAAGAATAAATAAATAAATAAAATGGCGAGAAAGCTGTCAACATTTAACACATAGTATCCTCCTATATGAATGGCAAACTGACCTAAAATCTTTCCCTTTGTATTCATAAGCTCATGTGATTCAGCCATGAGCATAATTTGTAGACTACTGAGTTAGCTTCATCAGTACAAACCACCCACTTGTTTAGTCATGAATTCTTCGTTCTTATTTTTCATTAGCTTCCTTAATTTCTTTGGTTGTACCTTCTCTTGTAGGCCCAAATTCATAAATTTTGGTGTTATATTGTTGTTGCACTTTAGTAAAAAGTTTAAGATTTTCATGCACACCAACTTCTTCAGTAGGTTCTTCCTTAGGCTTTACTTCTTTCGTAGGCAACCTACAAAGATCAATTCAACGTGATGTGTAAGGAGACGTAAGAAAGCATAGGTTTATTTTCACGATCAAGCCTACCTTCACGTTCTTCTAACCATCACCTACACACTTAGATGATGTGCTTTGAAAATGCAAATGCATGACAACCAGCACCATCATAAAAACACTAAGGGATATAAATTGCAATGAAAAATTTCTGTTACCACCATCAAGGAATGAGCTCTTGCTATTCTTTGAGCAGCGCCCTCTTCCTGTTTGCGAGAGAGCGTATTTCGTTCTGGAGAAAAAGCATACGATCTCGTATAAGAACTGAATCGATAGCAGGCATATGTTCCCAAAACGCACCCAGCATTTGCTCCCGGTGGAGCTTCTTGTATTCATCGGTCTAACCTCATAAGTCAACACAGCTTATGAAAAAGTCATTTCCTCACGTTCATCCTCCATATATGGCATAACAAAACTGCCGTTAGGTAGTGAAGGAAGACATGAGCACATATCTGGCTAAAGTTTTAAGACCTTTAACTCTGAAACCAAATTATTCAGTTCAAGGATCAAGAAAGAATTTAGAGCTAAAAAACTTCTAATAGTCAAGGATCGAAGTTGAATCGATGGAATTATATAGGATCAGAATATTAAAATGGTACGAGAAATTATACAACTCTAAAACTAGTGGTCATAAAAATCTGTAATTCTGGTAGTGTAACAGTCGTATAGTCCTATCAATTGGTATTGAAATATAGAAAATCAAAGGTCGAGAAGAGTTGAAACCCATGTAGCTTAAATTTCAAGCCACAAGTGTAAGTTGAGAAAGAAACCAGAAATTGATGATAAGATTAAAGGAACAAATATGGAATGACATTAATTAGATCATTGATGTTCAGTTTAGCAAACTAGAAGTAGTAATCAACAAGTATAGTAGAAGAAACTAGATAATGAGAGGAAGTATTTAACAGATCAATCAAAGAATAAGGAAGAGGAATAGAGATTGGTAGCAATAGTCAGACTATGAAGAATAAAAAGACGTAGAGGAAAGATCATACCTCACACGAATCCTGTATACTCTGCTCAACAGCTCCAAGGCTCTTAAGAACATTCGATTTCTATTTTTCATGCTTAATTGATTAGAGGGGGGGGGGTGTATACGCATAGATAGCCTTTTAAAATATCTAACTAGACTCAAAAGAACCAATCATTCTCTCACACTAACTAGACTTAATAGACTCAAAAACAAAACTCTTATCTAGCTAAAAAGTATCCTAATCGAATTCAAACATTTAACTTAACTACTAATCCTGTATCCTAACTTCAACCCACTTTAGGGGCTTATAAATTAGGCACGTTAAAGTGAAAACCAAGAAAATGAAAGGCCCAAGCTATAACATAACTATTCAAAATTTGTTTTCAGCCCATTAGACTGCCACCTTCCCCTTGTGGGCCTTCTAGACTAATGTTTAGACCTCTGTACGAGATCAATGTCTAATGAAACTGCATCAAAATGTGAAATGTAAATGTATAAATGAAGTGTTAGACATGAATAGTTAAGCAAAAGGAGAAACAAAACTATCATTATACACTCAATACGACGATTATCTACGACAGGAGCACTGGGATGAGAAGCATTTGTTAATTCAGGTTAGGATAAAGGACAATGAAGAGTAATTTAAGGTATAGTTTGCTACTGTCACTGAAAATAAGTTGAAAAATTCAAAATATGAATAAAATATTAAATTTTTTAATCTATGATTTATTTAGAATAATATTTTCACAATAACATAGAACATTGTGAAATTCAGAAAAATATAGAGTAATAGGAAAAATAAAGCAAAATGTTTGCAAATAAATTGGGAAAACGAAATAAGTGCTTTACTGGCTCTTTGAAAATGCCACGTGATACATTTTTTCAAGAATTCGGTATGTATGCAAATTTACTATGGTAAATTGTGCCACAAGACTCAACATGTGAGGAATTCATCATAGGGTCCCCAAAAATTCTCAAGGCATGAAATTATGGGCTTCAGCTGATAAGGAAGACTCAGGTGTCACTTAGACAAATCTTGAACTATTAGCCCAACAAACCTTATGCAATGTGTGAAAGTTCCATCCACCATGATATAAAATCTTGTAAACAACTTTCCATTTTTGAATTTCAGGACTAAGAGGAGAAGCTATTCCGGCAGGACTTCTGAACTTCTACCTCAAAATCACCTCAGTTTAAGAGAGGTTCTTGAAACACTTAATTTGAGACTTGGAAAGCTAGATTTGGGTACTCACTCGATTAATGCTTAAAATCATACAATTCCATGAAACAGTAGTCTTTGACACAGGCTAGTCGTTTTACCAAATTAAGTTATTGCTTTAATATTTTGGTTCTATAATTTCAACTTCACCATAATTGGCTGAAAAAAATTGAGGGATACTACATATAATATTTATATTTAAGAAGAGGCAGGGGGAGAGTATGGGAAAAACAAATCACCTACTTAATTCTGTCGAAATTCAGGCCCATTCGTTTGCCCCCATCCTGACCTAAAAGTCCCAAAGAAAGAAAAAGAAAATTAGCAAGAAACATAGTTCACTACTAATAACATGAATTAAACTTTGCAATATGTGAAAATGGAAAAGTAAACTGATATGCTTACAATGGGAAAATTTTAGAGCTAGAATTGAATTTGGAGAATGCATGTAGCGAAATTCATAATTTAGGATGAAATAATAAAAACTTCCATTGAGCCAATCAAACTACCTGGCAATGGATTGTAGTAACCCAAGACTTCCAAATGCTTCCCATCTCTTGGAGATCTGCTGTCAGCAGCCATGACTCGATAAAATGGCTTGTTTTTGCATCCAAACCTCGATAAACGAAGCCTAACAACCATTTTCTGAGCTAGATTTTCTTCTTTTACTTCAGATTTTGATGGATCTGCAAAACAGAGGAAAGGAAATCATAAAAAAAAACCACATCCTTTGAATTTCTCCATAACAACTGCTGTCCTTGTTCAGCTCCACAGAGAGGCAGATCTAAGATAGTTGATGCCTTGATGGATACAGAAGCTGAAAAACAAACAAATCCTCTCTCCTCCCCACCACCAAAAAAAAGAGAAAAGGAAATGAATGCAAAAGGAAGAATTTTTCAGAAAGAGTAAAAGTAGACAGATCACTATGTTGGGAGAACTAATATGCCACAAAAAATTTTCAACTATGATTCGTATATTGCAATCTATTTTCACAGATTACATGAGAAATTCAACAAGCTATAATACATCAGCAACTTATGAATGACTTGGGCAACAGACATCTGACAAGGAGTTGAACTGGATCTCGAAGACACTTCTTATACCAAGTACGACCCCTAGTGATGGTAATTTTCTATCTATTTTGAAATGATCAAATAAGTTGACGGCAGAAAAGCAACTAACAAGTAAACTGAACAACTGGAAAGGGATGAACTGGAACATAAAGCAACTTTTTCCTGAAAGGGAATAAATAGGGGAAGTTTGGATATCCTTCATCTATGGAGAGAACTTCACAAGTTCTGTTGCCAAAATACTGCAAAATTCATGAACCCGATCAACTATGCAATTGGCAGCAAAATTCAAAATGCTGAAGACTTTTTAACAATAGTGACAATATTGTAACGGAATGGAGCTACAAGTGTGTAAATGGGTTTATCAGGAAAAGAAAAAATATCAATGCAGGATCAAGCAGTGTTAAATGGGATGCAGATAACTTGAGAGCTGAATAAAAAATAGTAATGGAGATGGATTCAATGGTAATCAATTAGGTGTTGAATGAGAAGGTTGATGTCAACTGACACTTATCAGTGTTTTGCAATTTCCAAGCCAATATGGATAAGCTCTAGTAATGTATATTTCAGACAACACAACAAACGAGATCAGGGTTTATGCTCTTACAAACAAGGAATTCAACGTATGATTCAAATATTAATATTCATCAAACAGCAGAAAAAAGCAGGAAACCAACAAAAAATATAATGAACAAAATTTCATGAATTGCAAATCAAATACATGAAAACCCAGAAGAAAAAAAATAAAAAATTCAAGAACGTAGCCGGTTGTCCTAAGGGAAGGTTAAGTGCAAACCCCAGTTCTAAACGGAAACGGAAGAATAACAAAGAACCCAAAACCCTAATGGTTTACAGAGGGAACTTATCAAAGATGGAAGAGAGGCAATGCGACTGTAGCTATTGAGAGAGAGAGAGAGAGAGAGAGACTTACCAGCTTGATCGATTGTGCCTGTATCCTGTACCCTGCTGCGGCCGAGACTGGGTTGGAATCGGTTAAGGATGATGGGTTTATAGCGTACGACTTTATGGGCCCAAATAGCAATAGATAAAAGTTCAGGGTCAAAAAGGGAAAAATGTCGAAACACCCAGCAAAAAGCTAGGGTTATATGAAGATCAACTTTAGAGATAGACGAGGAAAGAAAGAAAGAAAGAAAGAAAGAAAGGAGGGAGAGGAAGATGTGAGCTACCGGAAGTTATAGGGATGGGAGTGTCGGTATGAAGTATGAACAGCCGTCCTTCTCAGATCTCATCTGTTCTTTCTTACCGAAGCCACCCATGCCCATGATTTCCGGCGGTTCCTCCCTTTCCTTTTCTTTCTTATTAGCTCAACAACCCCTTCTCTCTCATGCCGATTGTTTACATTTCATCCATTTCTCTTCTTTAATCTAGAGCTTTTTAATGTTTTGTGTTTTATTAACTAACTCTCAGATGGTAACAGAGAGGAGAGGAAGAAGAAGAAGAAAGAACTGTGCTCTGGAACTCAATCTTGCATATGGTGAGTTTGTTTTTTCCCTTTTTTTATGTTTTGATTCGATCTGGATTTTTTTTTTTCCTGATCGATGATAATTGAAATATGGGTGATCGATCTGATAATCTGGTAGGGGTTTTAGTTATCAAATTTGTGATGAAAAAAGGGGTATCTGAACAGAGTATTAATTTGATTTGTTTCTTTCTGATAGTTATGATGTTTCCTTCCCTTTTCTGAGATGGGAATCTTAGAACAAGGTGAACGGTATTATGTAGATCTACATAGGGATGTCAAAATGATAGGGTCTTTGAAGAACTCAATCCCATAAATTAACTTACAAGATGAGAGCATCCAAGATCATATCAATCTTCATCAATTTCCATAGGAAATCGATGTGAAATCAACCCCCATAAGCTATTATGGGATTGTAATACAAAACTGTAATTGAAACCGATCTAAGAAAATGGGGCTCTGGTATGATTGGACTGATTGAAAATTAGATCGCGTCGAGCACACTGTTGACCAAATCAAAATCGAATTGAATAGAATGAAACCGATAAAAAAATATTGATTATGAAGTTAGAAATAGGTGAATTCTTTATTCAAAATATATCATTAACATCAATTCTAAATTCATACATTATAAAAAATAAAAAAAATAAAAAAAAAAGGAAAAATCTGAAGTCCTGATGATGGATGTGGCTTGGCTATAATGTTTGTCCATTGTTAACATAACTAATACAATCTAAGACACTCTCATAGTGATGCATTTAGAGTTGGGAGTCATCAATTTAGTAACCCATTTCAGTAGATGCATATACTTATAGATTGATTTCAGGGTTTGTGCATTGAGCTTGAGTTGAAGGTGATGCCGTGAGAAGTGTAACCCTTTGAGTTAGCTTTAATTCGGCAAAAGCAAAAAATAAAATAAAAATGTTTGCTGTACATTCTCCTTTTCTTTAGTTATTTTCTGTTATTCATTTGAAAAATAATTGGAAGGAAACAGACATTTAGTTCAGGATCTTCAAAAAATGAAATAGTATTTCACATTACAACAACACAATTCTTTAGGAGATATTGATTTTGATACATGTATGATCTCTCAAAGAGAACATTCCATTATTGGAAGATTTGGTTCAATCTATTAAACTGAAGATCATATAGCCTTGCTTCTGATTCTATCAACAGGTGCATGTTGCAGTAAGTAAAGAAGACTTGGTGCATCAATCAGAACCTATCATTTTTGAGGGTCGGTCCCACGACCTATATTTGCTTCTGGAGGGGAAGGCTGTGTATATCCTGTTCTTGTTCCCAACTTCCTTACTTTTGGGTCTGCAAAACCAGGCAAGATATGATATAAGTCTATCTAACCACATCTACCTATTAAACAAAGTGTGTTTTTCTGGGGGGAAGGGGTTGAAGTCAGTAAATGAATATTATTAAAATGAAATGAATACTCTATACCCTTAAATACATCTTGTGTTAATTTGCACAGGTATTATTGATGACGGGAAAAAATATTGAAATCACAATTAAGAGCCTTGTCTATGGGATAAAGCAAGCTGAAGCTGATGGATGGGAGGTGAAAGAGACATGGAGGGATGCAGATGAGGTGGGAACCCTATTTTCTAGCAATAGTACCAAATTGTAGCCTTGAGCATCATACCTCTTTTCTTGAATGTATATGATTTTTTGTTCATACCCAATTTTTGTCTTGGGCCTACAAACGAATTGGTACAATTGCTACTTAATCTAGCGACCATGGCTATGAACAAACAGTCTGATTGGCACATTGATATTTTGAGAAAAAAGAAAAAAGAAAAAAGAAAAAGAACATTGATATTTATGTAATTTGAATTTTTTTTTTCATAAAAAAAATAATTAAATGAATGAAATACAATCTAAAAAAAATGATAAATGAAAAATGAAAAATGAAATAGAACAAGCTAGAACTCAACATTCGGCATTGCCATTAGTAGAGCAATGACCCACCACAAAAATAGAATCCCAGCCCATGCCACTTGGAACAAAAATAGGGGTTTATGATCAGAAAATGAACAAAAATAGGGGTTTCTGATCAGAATGGAGATCTTAGGGCTCACCTTTTATTAATTTTATGCTTTCCATCCAAGAAAATAAGACCCCAATTATACCTTTTTGGATAACCAAACATATTCTAAATTACAATGGCAATAATACCTGCATGAACCGTTCCCAAATGCATCTGCTGTACACTAACGAGATAGACCCATCTTCATCTTCTACTACTATACCCTAAGGAAATGTATCTCCTCTCACAGAGCTTTTCAGCTACTTATAATGAAATTTCCTGATTAGAAAGAGAGACCAATCTCTTTGCATCCAATTAGAACCCATAAGCGTGCTTTCCACTAACTCTAAATTATTCAAATTAACATTAATTACTCACTACCTCCCACATTATCTGAAGTGTTATATATGTTTCAAGACTAATTCAGCCCTTAAAACTTATTATGCCACACAAGTTCTCTTTCTCAAGTAATTATTTTTCGATTATTTTATTAGCTGATTTGGTCATTCTGATAATACGTATGTAATACTAGTACTATGGATACGTAGCTTGCAAGAATCTACGTACTCTTCGAACCAATCCTCCAATTGCATGTGTACCCTAAAATTTTATTTTGATTTTATAGTTTTTTAATGTTTGCATGGTGTTTATAGCATAGAAATTGTACCTTTTTTTAAAAAGAAATTCTCATTGTGTTTGGCATGCTGAATCAAGAAAAGATTCTTTTTTTTGAGTTTCAAAATTCGCTTTGGGAATGGTGAAGTTTTCTTCTCTATAAAAAAAAAATCTTGCTTAAAACACAAGAAAAAAAAAAAAAAAAACTTTTCTTTTCTTCTATTGCTAACCAAACAAACATATTTTTTATTTTCTTATCATTTCATTTTTTTTTCTATTCTTTTCTTCTCTTGGCTACCAACCACAGCCTAAGGTATCTTCTAAACAAAATCACATGATTATCCTCACTAGAAAGGGTATTTGTGATCATGGATAATCAGGTGTGAAAATTAATGAGGGACCAAAAAGTCTAATTATAAAGTCACGTTGCTAGTGGACTCTACTGATGAAAGAATACTTGATCCATAAAACAGTGATCCAAAAGTTCAATACAAAAATTACATCCTGTCCAAAAGAAAAGACTATCAATCAGCTGACACTTGACATAAGGGTGGGAAAACCTTAAGCCATCCATTGCATAAATTTTTTGGCACTTGGTCTACCATATCATGTATGGTAGATGTCAAGGAAGTACAACTATTGATTTTACATTAATTTTCAAAAATTGATTTTGATTGACATGGTAAAGTCTGACTTAAACTGAAACGTAATATGAGTATCAAATAAAAAATATATATAAATTATAGTTTACGTTTCGAGAAGTTAAGTCCAAGGTGCATAACATTTCACATATTATGTTTGAAGTATCTAAATAAGGATACCCTTAATTTTTTTGGTGCAAGGATACCCTTAATTAGTTAACTAGATTTTTTTTTCCTACTTTTAATTTCGACACTAATTAAGTTATATCATGGTTTTTCCTTTGATCCTCAAGCACCCTTCTTTAGCAATAGTCGAATCTCCTCTAGCTGAATTATTGCGAGCCAAAGATGGTGAAACATTTTTTAACGGTGAACTTGCCATGACTGTGAATATGCTGGAATCCAATAACCTCTAATAGCAACAAGTGTTCATGTTTCTTGCATTTTTCAAATGTGGAAGAGCAAACTTCTTGTGAAGAAACTATTTCCTTCTCATTAAATTTTTTACTATGAAATTTGCATTTAAGAAGAGATTGATTCGACACCCATCGGATTAAATACCCAACAATTAGGATCACTAAATTTATTTTTCGTTGCATGCCCTCGTGAATCCTACAATTTGAACTGTAAGCACCCTTTATCTCTTTCTCACATTAAATAACCTCATTGCCCTCCTATGTATCAAAAAACATTATTATATCGGAGCTTCATAGCATTTTGGAGCATGGAGGCTAGTTTTTGTGCAGATTTGGAAAACATGTTGAGATTGATTCACAAGATTGATGGCCATCTCCATCCCCATTGAGACAACGATTAAACACGACCAATCTATAAGTGATATATATCATCATAGGACTAAAATAGTAGTGATACTCCTATTAATATTCAATAGCCAAGTGATATATATTGAAAAAGGGAGGGCTTCTCGTTTCTTAGCTAATAAATCACCTACATTGTTGACCTCTTTGTAACAATGAGTTATTTTTCAAAAAATTGACATCTAAAAATGGGTACTAGTGATTCCATTTTTGCAGACATCTTCCAGGGATAACTTGAAAAAGGATGCAACATAATTGCTGCGGAACCTAATTCAATCCATAAATGTGTAACTTAATTCTCTCTGGAAGTTCTCACACCATAGGGAAGGCTACCAAAAAGAAGAAATGAAAAATCTAACGTATCTCCAAGTAGTAAGAGAAGCAAACTCTTAGATCTAAGCAGTTACTGAATATGCCACCTAAGCTTACATGGCATAGATTCCCATGTGGGAAGCTCCAAAAGCACTTCCATTATTCCCGATGGAGGACAAGGGAAAGAAATGCCGAGTTGATTAGCAAATTATGAATGTGAATGTGCACCCATTTTAACTGATTAATTAATGGACGGAGTGCTTATCAATTTATCATATAGCATTCTCTTATGTTGTATCTTTATTATACCAAATCATTTATGGTAACAAAGACTATTATTCACTTCAGCTATCTAAACCTGAATTAGTTTCTTTATCTCCTTAAAATCATTGATGAGCTCATGTTTTCACTTTTTAATTAAGCTGAGATTTTATGCGATGCATTGTCGTTTGGCGCTATTCAGTTTGTAAGAGTTAACATTCTCATCAATTTAGTAGAGATGCTAATTAGTAATTTACAGTAACAGTACCGAATGCATGATCATTAACTTGAAGCTAGCATTGCTCCACAGCCAAAAAAATAATTGTAAATTTTTATAAATAATTTTTTTCTCGGGTGGATAAATGATTGAGTCATTCTAAAAAATGAATAGATAAAGAATTTGTTAAGGTAAAATGCATGGCATGCTGGGTTGTTTATCTCAACCATGTGCCCCTTTGGTCTTAGTGTTTTTTTTTTCAAACAAAGGCAACTTTTGTAAGACAAATTCTATAACATTATATTCATACAGTAAAAATTCCAATGGGTATGAGATTTTATATATAGTAGTTAATGACGTAGGCAACATGTCCCTGTAGGTAACGGTTGATTTTTTTTATTATCACAACTTAAGACTAAATAAGTGCAAAGGAGGAAATTATATGCAGTGTTTCTCCCATTAATGAAAGTAGACTGATTTTAACTAATGAGTGAATCTACCACCCCTTTAATTTTTCTGGATAGAACCTTAGAGATAAATTTATAGAGCATATTACAAAGGGCTATAGCCTATAGCACTGAACTCAGAGATGGAATTAGCCTCTTTAGACTTTGGCACAAGGCAAACTTTTGGTTGATCTCTTTTGATGTGGTCTATATTGGTTAAGAAGCTTTGCACAACAAGGATATTTTTTTTTTTTAAGTGCAATGCATGGCGAGGATAAGATCACACTTTGCCTAAGTGATAAATAACTTTAAATTAAACTCATCTGGAAGGGGGATTGAAGGATTTCATTTTTACTAAGAATTAATAAGCTCTCTAACACCCCCTTGGGTTGCCATAAGATCTAAATTATGGAGAGCAGACAGTGACACAACTCATCCCCACCTTTTCTCCTAACAACAATGAGTTCTTCTGATTGTTATAGATATGTATTCATGTTAATGATTGTTTGTAGAAGTTCTCCGGAACTACAGTCGTAACAATTTTAGGTTTGTAGCCATTTGTACAAGATAAGTCTATCTCTCATAATTTCAATTATTGCTTTTATTACATCCAGGCAAACAAGCCTTGAAGGGCATTTATATATTTATGATGATTATTAATATACTTTTGCTGACCTTTAACAATAAAAACAAACAAGCTTTTAAATCAAGTAAAAAAAAAAAAAAGTACAATGAAGAAGATGAAGAAGATAGTGGTCTAGGTGATGCTTTTAAAGATGAATAGTAGTAACTGCGTTCCAACACAATTCTTCTTGATAAGCTTTTTGATAAACTTTTCTTCTTAATTCTCTCTAGTAACAATCTCTTCTGCAGTCATCAGACACAGTTGGTGTTGATGTTAATGTTGGTGCTGTCCCTAGAAGAGTTGAGGTCCCAACAGTTAAATTTCCGATTGAAGAGGGAGGATGAGTACATCCATGTCGATCTCGCAGATTCCTTACTTCTGGATTTGCAAAACAGAGATGGAAAACAGAAGAGAAAGTACGTAGTCTCTGATCAGCAAAACCGATCTTAGGGCTGACCCTTTTTATTGTGCTTAATTTCCATCCAAGAAATTAAAACCCTAATTATATCTTTCTTGACAACCAAAAATAGTCTAAATAATAATAATAATAATAATAATATCATCTGCATGAACCATTTTCAATTGCATTTGCTTGGAGGACAAGATGAGAACTATAAGGACCAGGAGGCAACGAGAAAAGGAAGAGAGACCCATCTTCATCTTCTCTACTATATGTCTTCGCTCATTGAGTTTTTCAGCTACATATAATGAATTCCTTACTAGAAAGTGAGAATTTGGATCCTTTCCATTTGGCTGTACCCTCTAATCCATCTCTCACCATCCAGCACGTGTGGCTTCCACCTAGAAATAGACACATTTCTTGTCGGATGAAAATTTTAGTTATCTTTTTAGTAGCCAATGAAATGAAATCTCAAGGGGTATTTTGAAAAATACAAAAACAAGTATTAGGGAAAGTGAATTATTTCATGTCTTTGACTATGAACCCCAGTGGGAAAGTTCCTATAACTCAGTTTTTTTTTTTTTTCATCCAATTAAGATAGACATGCATGCATTCCACTTATAATACTAAATGATTTAAAGTAACATCAGTCACTACCCCTGTTGTGGTCTTCATTCTTGGCTGTTTTTGACTTGCGCTGGGAGGGCTTTCCTTCTATTGAAAATCTATTTTCATGGTGGAAAAGGAAAGAAAATGCCGTCCATTGTGGCAAGATTTGGATGCCTCTTCTCACAATTATTCCTTTCCATATATGGACTGAGAGAAACAAAAGAAGGTTTGATAATCGAAGTTTGTCGACAAGCTATGTGGTGCATTATATTATGAAAAACATTAAGGATCTGTCCTTCCTTGTTCCTATGCATGTCAAGTCAATGGTTAATCTCCTCATTTCAAAGAAGCTTGATATTCATAGTACCACAAGGGCAGCTTCAAATCACATCTTGGAATTAACTTGGGAGGCACCTCCAAGGAGTGTCTGGAAACTGAATATAGATGGATGCTCTATAGGAAATCCAGGCAGCTCAGGCGCATGTGGTATTCTTCGCAATACATCTTCTCAGATGGGTTGTTATGCGATCTATGAAGGAATTGGAACTAACTTCATGCTGAATTTGTTGCTTTCTTCCATGGAATACACCGAGCATCTTTGAAGGAAATCAGAAATATGTGATTCTCAGGCTGTTGTTTCTTGCATCAAAAGACAGAATATTCCGTGGTGCTTTTTACAAAGATGGTGGTACTACAAAGGTTATTTGGACAATATAACTTGGACTATATCTCATTGCTATCGGAAAATAAATACTATAGCAGACAAGCTAGCCAAGCATGCTGCTACTACTCGTACTTCAAAGATTTGGGATGCTTCTCCATCTTTTATAACTTATGAGTTTGATTGGGACCTTCAAC
This sequence comes from Macadamia integrifolia, assembly GCF_013358625.1. NCBI lineage: Eukaryota > Viridiplantae > Streptophyta > Magnoliopsida > Proteales > Proteaceae > Macadamia > Macadamia integrifolia. The sequence continues at coordinate 4,806,105 of NC_056562.1, read as the reverse complement.
ATAGGTCTATTAAAATTAAAATTAAATAAAATGAAGTGGATGAAGAAGATGGTGGTCTTGATGATGCTCTTGAAGATGAAATAGTAGTAACCGCATTTCAACACAATTCTTCGCCATAAGCAAAAAATATGTACGGATCACTCAAAGAGGACATTCCCATTATTCAAAGACTGGGTTGTTGAATCAATTGGATTTTTGATAAGCTTTTCTTAATTCTCTCTACCACCAGATCAGTCTCTTCTGTAGTCAGACAAAATAAGTTAGTGTTGGTGTTGGTGTTGGTGTTGGTATTGGTATTGGTATTGATATTGGTTGGCTACCAAGAGTAGCTACCGTCCCACAAGTTGGATTTCCGCTTGGAGAGGGAGGATAATAACTTCCATATCGATCTGATCTCAGATTCCCCACTTTTGGATCTGCAAAACAGAGTTGGAAAACAGAAAGAGAAAGTAGTTTCTGATCAGCAAAAGCAATCTTAGGGTTCACCATTTTTATTGTGCTTAATTTCCATCCAAGAAATTAAAATCCTAATTATATCTTTCTCGACAACCAAACGTAGTCTAAATTACAGTAGCAATAATAATAATACCTGCATGAACCATTCCCAGTTGCATCTGCGTGGAGAACAAGATGAGAACTGTAAGGACCAGGAGGCAACGAGAAAAGGAAGAGAGGCCCATCTTCATCTTCTCTACTATATGTCCTAAGGACTTGGATATATGTCTCCACACCGAGAACTTTTCAACTACTGATAATGAATTCCCTCACTAGAGAGAGAGGTTCACACCCTCAGGATGGTGTGAGATCTGAGACCCAACTAGTCAGATGAAATGTTTTTTGTTATCTAGTTCTTAGCCAACGAAATAGAATCCTTGAAAGATATTTTAAAAAATATAAAATTTAAAAAAAAAATATATATATATATATATATTATAAACTCGAGAGAAGGTGAATTATTCTATTTCTTTAGCTGGATGACATAAAAGTTCTTATAATTTTTTTTTCTTCTTCTTCTTGACATCCAATGAAAATAGACATGCATGCCTTCCACTTAATATAAAAAACGAAAAAAAGTAAGATCAATCATCACCACCTCCCACGATGTGTAGTGTGTCTTATGTTCAGCCCTAAGAGTATTATACCATCACCTAATCGTAGAGATGGGATTTTTATTCTAGGAACTCTACGAACCAGTCCTCCAACTTACATGTGTCCCTTAAAATTCTTTTTTTTATTTCATATTTATTTAAAGCACGGTGTAAGGATTTGAATTGGATCGGATCGGCTTAAATCAGTTGGATTAGATTAGTGTCAAATGTGTTTGGTCATGATTCATGGCCGATATTATATCGCTAGATTAGTATGGATGAAGCACGTTGGACAGGGTTAGAGCCCTTACTAAATCCGCATGAATTCATACCAAATGACCTCATCGACAAGAGGGTTGTGCCTTGGAGAGATTGTCGGAATTCAAGAAATGATGAATGATGATTGCATAGCTGCAATTGAGCTAAAAGAAGAGAATTGAAGAAATTTTCAGACACCAAAATTGTAAGTAGAGATACAGTGAGTGAGTGTGAGGATCTGACGGCTGAAGTGCATGTCAAGACCAATTAGGTCTTCACTACCACTCATCGCAGAGGATTTTGATCTAATTTCAGTCAGAAAAACTATCAATAAAATTGTACCTTCACAATTCAGAGGTACTTTTTCGTGTGATTCTAGTATCTTAATTAAACCATGAATGGGAGGAATGGCTTGTACGCATGTGCTTATACTGCCATATATAATTCTCTATCACCATTGGATAAATAAGATATTTTTAAATTAATCACATGTAAGATATTAGTAGGCATTTTTCCTTTAGTTTCTAAAATCTAATAATCTAAAAGGTCAAAGGGAATAGATTTTTGTAGTCTTTTATAAAGAAAGCTTTTCCTTGATGGTCCTCCTAATTAATGCCACATGGTTGAGTATGCATTCAATGATTGGCACATGTCACTGTACTTTCCACCGTATGCATGTTTTTGTAAGCATGTTGACGATTTTTTATTTTTTTTATGGAATCGAGTTTTCCTAGGACCACGGTGAACAGATTCCTTTTGTTACTTGGTGAAGGAAATTTTTTCTTTTCTTTGATGGTTCAAGAATGGAAGGAAAAAAATTTCATATTATAATTCAATAAATAGGTTGAACTTGAAGTCAACCATTGATCTTTACAACAACTCAACCTTATCTTAACTAAATAGGATCGGTAGTGTCAATCATTACTCTCCAACAAGCTCCAATGAAAGTCATGCATGATATAAGGCCTAAGTTATGCATGTCTTTCACTTCTGTAAGTCTCATTTTATGTATGATTTATCGTGGCCTTTTTAAGTCTTTCATTTTGAATCAAATCTCTCCTCCTTACTAAAGCGTCTAAAGGGCTCCATTGTAAATGTTCATTCTACTTTAAGAGACTTTCTCGTAGCTTATCATGTATTGGAACTACTCTCAAATTAACTTTAATTTGTTCATTCCTTACTTTGTATTTCCTATTTTTATCACACATTCATCTAAACATCCTCATCTCAATTACATTGGTTGATAAAATTATACTTAATCAACCTATACTATACCAAACCATGTTCGATAATTCAAAAAAATATTAGAAAGATTATAACAACTTCCTAACACATACATACATTATTTTCAATTAAATGGGGACACTACATTATTTTCAATTAAATGGGGACACTCTGTGAGATCTTTAATGTAAATGTAGAATTTGTTAGAAATTACTTAGTCGTAGCCTGCAACTACTACAGATTCTGCTAGTTAGATTGCACTGATTGGCGCAAGTGATCCCAATTGTGCAAATCATCTGAAGCTTTATGGTTTAAATTGATATCATTAAAACAAGAAATATGAGGCAAATACATCAAACCAAATAATTTTTCTGTTAAATCTTAAAGCATTAGGAAACCTACGATGGGCTGAGTCAACAAATCTTTCAAATTGTAAACCAGACAATTCAAGGTAAGGTGGGCGACGCATGGGCTTGCATGGAATAAGGGCCCAAATCAGAAGGTCCCCAAGCTCTGAATCTAGTGCTAATTTTAAGGGTAGTTATTCATGTAACAGTGGAAAATGATGTCTTGGAAAATCTCAAAATAAATCTGAGTTTTTTTTTTTTTTTTTTTTACTTAGAGTTGAGAGGGTGCAATAATATTTTAATATTTTAGAGTACTAGTGGTACACATGAACGGACATACATGGGGTGTGTATCATACAATGGTACTTGATTGAAGGGAAAAAGAACTCCGTCTCGGAAAAGTTCTTTCCTATGCCAGACACAGGGTGTAGCGAAATAACCACCCTGCCCGCATTGTTGGATGCCCGTGCATGCCCCCTCATTATCCCTTGTGCTAGAGCCACACAAGCACATAGCTTAACAGCAAAACTTCCCCATTGATTGATTGAATTAGACTCTAAAATTTGACACGTGATTAATCTAGACCATATCCCCTCTATCCAATGATCTTAATAGACATATCATTTGTCCATGTGACAAAATAAATGCTTTATAATGTTTGGAAAAATAACAAACCTTTCTGATAATAATAATTTAACTAATTTTAAAATGAGAAAATGAACTTTGTATAGGAACAAAGCCTATGTTAGTGCTCCCATGAATCTACGTCTCTCCTCCTCCTATAAGAAGGCATCTTTGCCCTTCATTGGGGGAGAGAAGAGAGATAGACACAGGGAGTGCTTGCGTAGATCGCACTCTTAGACAGAGAATCACTTCCCTTTTAAAATATGGGAAAAAGAATGCAACTCACTTGTGTGTGGCTACGCCTAGACACACCAGGCGCAAAAAAACCATACTACTCCCATCCTACAGGATATTGAAGATGCTCCCATGTGCCCTCACGTTGCCTTGCACGTTGGGAAAACATAACTTTGCCATCTCCCCTAGTTTTAGGGAATCAGTGCAAGATGTATCACTCCATCCAATATATTTCCTTCTTTTCCTCCCTATGGCTCCGTTTCTCCAAATATTATAAATTATCTCCTTGAGCTAAACGTAAACCAGACAATTCTTAACAGCTGACTGGTGTAGCCGTGAAGGTAGCGGAATTGGACTTTCAGGTCTGATTTTGTAAGTTGGGTCATGGGCTTCCATGGGTATGGGCCCAAATCAGAAGGGATTCCAGGCTCTGTATCATAAACTGATAGTCTAAAAACGAGAAGCTAAAGTTAAGAATTTTTCTAATGCTAATCAAAATATGGGAGAGGGTTCCCACGCTGTCAGTGTAGGGAGGAATCTGAAGGCATTCATATAGAACCCACACTTCCAAATTAGGTAAGAGAAAATAATAAAATTCATGTGGGAGGAAAACTATACACTCGGTGTCGTGGCAATCTTTTTCCCTCAAAATGTATAATATTAATGGAAAAGACTCCCTGAACATGAGGCGTCACACAATAAATAATCTCTTACCTCAAAAACAGTGAATAAAAATTCCAATGTTAATGGATGTGTCCTCAGCCTCGTATTCAGAGAAAGGGAATTGTTTTCTTAAAATTATTTTGTAGTTATAAACTATATTTGTATTATTTGTTTTTTGTTTTTTTTTTCAAATTATAAATGATAAGGAAGTATATATTTAGCATGGTTGATCATGGAAATCTCAACATCTCAATTATTGTATAATTTATGGAAGAAATAACGTTATCCGATGTTGTTAACCTGCATCAAGACATAGCGGGTGTGAAAAGATCGTGTTGTCCTAAAGATGCTTATAGGTGCCCTTCCATTGGCCATGGGCACTGATGTTTATGATCGCTATCGGGTAACATTCTCTCACTGTATGAGTTATATATATATATATATATATATATATAAGCTGCAGCAATTGGAGATAGGGTTACTCTTTGGGAAATGCCTGAATTTTCAGCATGTGGTTATTTCATCGAATCATCTATTAAGTGGTTATGGGCATAAATAAGACTTCAACAGCGTTAGATTAGACAACAAATCGGTTGGTGGAACATTCGTTCTTTAGCTTCTCTTTTCACTTATGTATATCTTTGTTATGTTCTTTGTTACCTTGATGTTGAAGTTTGACAATAATTAGCTTCTCGTGCTTCCTTCCTCCTCTTTTTTTTTTTTGGCTATTATTAAGGTGCTAGTAGGACCTAGGGCCACCTACTCGTACACACATCCACCCACTCGTACACACCTGAATATGCCAGACTTCGTTTTCATACAAAATCATTTTTGTACGCCGCCCCTTGATTTGGACACATAGGTTCCATTGAATCTCTCAACTTATGCTAGAGAGAGAGAGAGAGTGTGTGTGTGTGTGTATGAAGTCCATTGTAAAAAGCATGTGTCCAAATTATGGGCATACAAGAATGTTCTCGTGAACCTGATCTTCACTACTCTATGTTTGGTGGTGACCCCTCCCCACTTTATTTCTCCTTTCTTCTTCTTCTTTTTCTTTGGTACCTTTTCTCCAGCATACGAACCTCCATTCGAATTTTGCTACTTAATAATGGTTTTTTATTTTATCAGAATAAGAAAAAAAAAATTATTAAGAATATAAGTATCTAAGTAAATCAATGTCCAGATTAGTTATGTCTATCTTAAAGAGTTAGTTAATGCATGTTTCAACTTTCATCTATAAAACCAATCACCTTGACTGACAGTTTGATTGAACAAAAATCCCCCAATTTGTCGGATTTGACTCATTTTTAATTCATAATCGTCCAATTCATGTTCAATTTCTCTCTGTGTGTACAAAATTTGTATATTTTTAAAATCCAACAGTTACGAAAGTTTGAGGCATTTGAGGGATTAAAATGATTTTGGATTTCCAAAAATTTCCACATCCTTTGGATTTTGAAAATGTAAAATGTCACTTGCACAGAGAGAATAGGACAAAAATTAAACGACTAAGAATTTGAGAAGAGCCAAATTCTACCAACCACTTTACATAAAATGGACCAAATTAATCCGACTCTAACCAATTACTTAATCACTTCCCGAACAGGTTTGGCAGGTCAATGATATATGGGGAAGTGTTTTCTCTCTATGAGAGGCCTCTATGCCGACACATAGGGGTGTCAATTCCTAAACCGAACCGGTAAAACCGGCCGGACCGAACCGATAACAACCCGGACCGAACCGAACCGAAGCCTTATTGGTTCGGTTCGGTTTCAAGTATTGTAACCCCAAAACCAAACCGAACCGCACCGAAAACCGGATGAACCCGAAACCAAACCGAAACCGGCTCAAAACCCGGACCGAAACCGAAACCAAACCGGTAAGAAACCGAAACACTCCAAAATTCATTAAAAAAATTAAAATTTGAATAGTTTTATATACATTTGTATGGAAAATCGAATTCAAACTAGACCAAAAATCAAAACCGACCCGGTTACAAATCGATTTAAGAAATCGAAGTTCAACAATTCATCATTTGGTTGTTTCCTAATGGCTTCATACCGGTTTAAAAAACCGATCCAAACCGAAATGAACCTAATAAATCCAAACCGGTACCAACCCGAACCCAAACCGCACCGAAACCGACACCGGACCGAAACCGATAAATCCTTATTGGGTCGGTTTCGGTCTCTTCCAAACTCACACCGAAACCGGTGGAACCGGACCGAAACCGCACCGACCCGGACCGTTGACACCCCTACCGACACATAAGGGTGCACAAAATCGAACTATCCAATAGAGAATTGATTACTTTTTTATAAAACGGGTTGGATTGTGTTGCTGCCAAAAATACCCCGCTAGTCGAACCTACACAAACACAGACGACGGAGGCCCGGAGCTTTGTCCGGGGTTAGTCCTCCAACGCTCAAGTCAGGGTCGGCCGCACAGTTCAATAAGGGAGTAATGGTGAGGGTATCAGAACTTACCTTCCCCTTTCTTCCGTGCCTTCTTATATAGCTCTTCGGGTTTAGGGTTTTCCCCCTTCTTCCCTCTTAGAGTCCCACTCGAATACGTCCAACCCTCTGGGGGAATATCCCCCTCATGCAGACGACGTGATCCCGCGTGATTTTGCGAGCGTGCCTCGGTGATTGAGCATGAGTGGTCTCTCGGAACCTTCGTCTGGCGGAGGACAAGTGTCTCATAAGCGACACGTGTCATTGCCCCCACCGAGAGGTTATTTTGGCTATATCAGATGTAAACAGGAAATCCTCCCAATGCAGGAAAGCTTAACAAAGCCTTTAATTCTACAACTAATGGGCCCAATTTTGTTCTCAGCACCCAAAACTCTGACCCAACTCCAATAGAGAAAAAAAAAAGGAGGGGGGGGGGAAAGGAAAAAGGTTTTATGGATGGGCACATCCATATAGAATGTATGGGTGAGCATACCTAATTGTGCCACACTGAAGGCTGATTGTGGCAATTTCAACCATTGGACACCCAAGGAATGGTCTGGATTGGCCACATGTCAAAGTTGAACTTCAAACTAAATCGTTTACCCTCCCATGTATGTCCATACACCCCCTCCCCCGGTGGTCCCTTATACCTTCTTTATATTCCTGAATCTTTTTAATAATTTGTTTTGCCATGTGGCCAACTCAGTCTGGACTGAAACTTGAGATTTGAGCAGGGGACCCTGGGGTCTCTAACTGACTACTTTCAGCAACATCCAATTCCAACCTGCCACATGGCAGCACAATTGATGATGTGAGATTTTAAGGCAAGAAATAGATCCTTACCTCTCCAAAATAAATAAATTCCACTATCATGCAATGCAAATTTAAGGATCAAACTTAACCAATAGAGCTACATATGTACTTTCCAGAACCAACAAGAAATTAGCAGATAAAAATAGCTGAAAATTATATCTCAGCTTAAGGTAACAGTAATGGAGAGAAGAAGAAGAACTGAACGGAAGAAAGGAGAAACCAAGAGAGAATATTAGCTAGAACATGATAGAGTTGATTGCTCTATTGTGGACTGGCTAACTACAATGAAAGTAAATAACCACCTGAGTCTAGATTCAATAGGAAAAAGCTAAATAGAAACATAACAATTAACTACAACTAAGCTATTAGACATGATCCCATTGTACACTCTTCCATGGAACACAACCCTACAATACACACTTCAACAATAGAAAATCCAGTAAAAAACCATCAATATCTAGATCAATGCCTGCACCCACAACCCAAGTTGAAAATTGTCACTCAAATCAAATTCAACACCAGAGATAATAACTATTCAGTTGATTCCTGTTTACACCCTCGAACCCTTTCCAACACAAAATTGGTTGTACTCTATAACCTTAACAGGTAACCTACTCCAAGAAAGACTTAAATCATATTTCTTGGGGGATGGGTTGGGGGTGACCCCTTTTTTCCCTTTTTTTTTGGGTTGGGGTGGGGGGGGAGCCCTGATTACATCACAATTAAGACCTATAGACTAATAGTTGTGGGCTAATCCACAACTCATCGAGGGGATTTTATTTAGTGCATTTTCTCGTCAAGCGGGCAAGAGGGAGTCAAGGACTGATCACATGTTGGAAGTTTTAAGCACATAGGGTTCACATTAACTCATTCCCTTCAGCTAATCAAGTGATAGGGTAAGGTCATCATATGCATCCATTTCTAGTAAAGTCAGTTTAAACACGAACTTCACTTGAAAGTTCATACTGTTCAATCACGACTGTCAACCACGACTAACTTCCTGAAAATCCATGAGCCAAAAATCAAAGAATAGGGTCCCTAAAAGTTTTGTTTACTAAAAAAATTAGGCAGCATGATGGACAATGACACATTGAAATTGGATTATACCAAACCATGTGTTATTTTACTTTTCTCATATACCCATTTCCATTTGCTAACTATGCATCTGGGAAAGGGAAAGTACAAAGATGGAAAGGGTAGGGTACATCTAACCAAAAACTATAGCCTGGACATTAGATTTGACAAACAAAATGTATGCATATATATGGGAAAGAGAACCCTGCCAGCCTGTTGTTGCCTATGCCAGAGACAGGCGGGCAAGAAAAGACGACACTGCCCCACACCCCCCTGGCCCCCTATGCTGAAGATGCTCCCGCGCACCCTCCCATAGGCCCACGACCTGGTGTTGTCTACACCAGACTAGCAGGTTCTCTCTCCCTATATATAAATATATACACACCACTAGAGAAACAACACCACAAACTGCTGACTGGTACTTCCAGAAATTGACAAAGAAAATGGATATGGACAGCAAAATTTATAAGAAACTAATACAGATTCATCACCAAATAAAGCTTGTTTGCCTAGGAATAAGTCTAGCGTTGGGTTATATACATGTTGGGCCTTTAGTCCATGGGGTTTTGAGTTTAATTGGCTACTTTTATGGGCCTAAAGTAAGGGCATTAAGGCTGCATACGGGATTAGCTAGTTCATTACTATTTGTTTTATTTTGTTCTTAAGTTTGTTAATGGTGTTGATCCGGTGATTCTCTGCAGTGTGAAGTCCGAGGGGTCCTCTCCTTCATATCTCCTTCTTCTCTTACTGTTATTCAAGTTATCTAAGGCTACAAACATATCTTAGATCTCCAGGTAATCACAAGTCTCTTATTTATTAATTTCTGCCCAGAAATTTCACAGTTTCTTGTACCCCAATCTTCCTCTCCCCTGGACAGACCTGCCATCAGATGGGCTTCCTCTTTTGATCGTGTAGTATTCCTACAGAGGGAAACTCGACCCATATTTCAGGTCATTCTGACCTGTTGTTGTTATGAAAATTCTCTAATTTTTTGTCTTGTAGTGAATTTTATCTGCTTCAGATCTGAAACTTGAATCGGTAGGAAGATCCTTATTGTTCCTGTTTCCTATGATGCTAAAACTTATTTAATCGTTCCCCATCCTATTTCAGTACTTAAGTCATCCTTTCATACCTTATCCTGATCGGTTCTCATAAACTCTAAATCCTGGAATCAATAGCTTGATTCCCAGATTTGATTTCTTCTTTTATTCTGATCTGTTTTGTATTGCTGTGCCACCTTGATTATTGGTTGTTCGTTTATAGTATCCTGCAGAATTTGGGATTAGGTTGACCATTAAATCCTATTTCTACATTAAGTGGTATCAAAGCATGGCAGAAAACAACCCAGTGCCAAACGTGGCCAGCAGTGACTTAAGTCCCGAAAATTTGATTATATTTTCAAGATATTAATGCCACTAAATCAACAAATGGTGCGAATGGATGAACAATTAGCTGGAATACAACGACGTGTTGGTGTCCCAGAATCATTAGTAGCACATGTAGCACCTCTATGGGAAGTGTAGAGACCTCCATTCAAGCCAAAAGAACCGGAAGTCGAGGTTAATGTTAAAGAGAGTCCAGCAACTGGTAGCTTTAAAGCTGGGAGGTCAAGAGGTAGAAGAGTCTACTGAAGAATTCTACCTCGAAGGCATCAAAGTAGACAAGACTGAAGCCATGGAAGATGCGATAGTGGTTGAGATTACTTCACAACAAATCTTCGAAATTCATGATGTTGTTCTTGAAGAGGAAGAGCTTGTTCCTCAGTTACTTGATGAGAAGGTTACCACCGATCAGGACTCTATGCATAAGACGTTTACGGTTGGTTTTGATTAGAAGTCGATCGCGTGGAGTTTGTTAAGCCATCATGGTTCTTTAAACAAAAAGCTTCACGCTTTGAAGATTACATTCCTGACACCCACAAACAACTGGAATTTTGTTTGGGAATGGTCAAAGCTGCAAATCAGATGATATTTCCCTCATTACTACAAAATCCGAGGTCAAAATTTTTTTCAAGCCGCGAGAGTTGATGCAAATTCATCACCAAATAAAGCTTGTTTGCATAGGAATATGCCACTTTTATGGGCCTAAACTGGGTGCATTATGGACCTTTGGGTAGAAATGCCCTTGTCTCCTCCATTATCTCTTTAGATGGCTGGTCCCCTCCCTCCTCCTCCCCCCCCCCCCTTTGCAGACATTTGGTCTTTCCTTCCCCCCTTCTCCCTCAGGCTCCTTCACCTCTTCATGGGCTTAGGACTTTGTCCGTTCCAAGGGCCCGCTTGTCCTTTAGCACAAAACCATCTGGTTTAAAGGACATATCCCTCGCCACAGCTTCACAGCTTGGTGTACCATCCTCAACTGCCTCCCGACGTAGTCCTTCCTCATCCATCGCCACATCCATGTCCCCCCCTTTGTTGCCTTCGTTGGAAAGGGTCTAAGGATATGGATCACCTATTTTTCTCCTGCCCGTTCTCCTCTGTCATCTGGAAGAGATTCCTTAAGCATTTCTAATAGAAGAATCCTCCCCATTAGTCGAGAATGGATCTGGGTTGATATGATGTTTGGTCGCTCTACCATCTATGGCGCCGCTTGAAAGCTTACATTTTGTGCCACCATATACCACCTCTAGATGGAGCATAACCTCCGTAGATCCACTTTTAAATGGATAATGATCTAGCAATGTGCTCCTCATGGTACAAGGGGGCGATTTAAGCAGATATCTATCCAGAACTCTTCTATGGAGAATTTGGAGGAAAAACACCAAAATATTACTAACTTTCCAAATCTCACTGTACTTCATTGATCTGATTATCGTTAGAGTGGTACATTAGGCATTGTCAACTGACCTATGTAGTGGTGTCTAAAATAGTTAGCATAATGAAATATTGAAGTAGAATTGCATAACCTAGGTTCTCACTATGATGCCTTTTTCTCATGGGTTCTTCCTTAGGAAGTGATTAAATTGGAATACAATTTGCTACTTCATTTGGAACCTAGCTCCACTGGCTCAATGGATTCTTTAAGACAGGGATGACAATACACTGTTTGCCCTATTCTGGTAGTGAACCGTTTGTCTATTCTTAGTTTCTTATGACGTTAAAAATTACAGGAAAGAATGAAGAGTCATGGAGTATATGAAACCATTGGAATTTCGTTTTTAAAATTTCTAAAGAAAGGATAACTATAAATCATTTTAACATCCTATTTTGTGTAAATAATAATTAGATCATGATTCTTGAAGACCAAATTAATGAGGCATATTTAATATCACATGGTGATTGTAGTGGGCATGTGGGATGAATTATCGAATGCCACCTAGTAACAGTGTGGCATGCCAACAAGGCATGTGTATCACTAGCAAGAAGCAATAGCAGTGGTGGATCAAAGACTACTGCAGTAGTCCTTCCATTGTCCCGACACTGATCGCGTGCAATCCCCCAACTACCACTGGAAATCATGAGCGAGATTCATCTCATCAGTGAAAGGATGGAAGCTTCGAAACTTTACCAAGCTGGATACTTGGGATTTTATACTTGTCAGACCAGTGATTGGATTTCAGGCCAAGCACAATCCTGCAACATGAGTCTATCCATGCCAACAGGAACAGCATCTAATAATTTTCCTACTTTACATCATGATTTATCGAGTGAAAATATATCGTTCAAAATGTAAATCATTCACAATTCAACATGTATTACCATTAATCGAACAGAAGTGGGTTGAGGAAATTAGGCTTACAAGTAAAGAATCTCCCCGGGCTTGACGGTGCACTCAAATGGCTTCGGACCATTGAAATACAGCGAGAACGACGCCATTTCTCTCTCTCCATCGGCAGAAGACGGGTAAGGATTCACACTACACCAAGGCACGTATCTCAAAGGCTTCTCAAGTTCCAACGTGAACTCACCAGTATCCTGCAAAACTGATTCCCAGATAGCTAAGTACACGGGGTGTCCATTAGGAGAGCAATAGAAGAGGAAAAGAGTTTCTGATGTTAGACCTGGGAATAGGAATAGTTGGCAGCGGGGTAGTCGCGTACGTACATGCGGTGGACGTCAGTGGGGGGAAGGAGGAGGAAATGCTTCTCGCCGGAGATGACAGCGTAGAGATTCTCGTAGTGGTCCTTGTGGAATGATGTCTCAGAGAGATGGTTACCGATCCAGAGATTGACAGCATCAGGAAGGTAGCCAAGAGCTTCGGTGGCCCAGGGGATGTGGGAATCGACATCGGAAGCAAGAGCAGAGTATTCTGAATGGAAGCAATCGTTCTGCTGCTGGGCATATGCGACGACTGAATCAGAAAGTGAAGAAGAAGAAATGAGATTGAGAGCGGCAGAGAAGGGCATGCGCTGGACATGGGCGGAAACGAAGCAGGGGGAAGAAGGGTCGTCGGGTCTGGGAGCAAGGGCGTCTGCGCGGCCATTCGGGGTGAGGTGGACGGAGACAGAAGAGGAGGAGAGAGCATCGGAGAGATAGGAGGGGTGGGTCCAAGAGGAGAGAGCTGGCCAGTGGAGAGTGGCATTGGAGATGATGCAGGGTTTATTGGTTGAGACGAAATCTCTGAGGAATCGAAGTGGTGAAGGGGGTGATTCCAGGCGTTCCACCTGGGAGCAGGTGCCAAGGCTCAGCTCCCTTACCTCCTCCCACAGCTTCTCTATCTCCATTGAAACTCACTCTCGATCAAATTCAAATACTAATAACCCCTTTACCCAATTAAATTACTGACCAATGGAATTTGATCAGGTCCCCCTATCGCTTGACTGGCAAAGTTTTCGGCCATTTTGAGAGGGGTCGTTTTCCGTCAAAACCAATAGAGAATAGCTCGAATATTCCCTTGGCATACGAAGGTTGTACCGTCTCTGGTCTAGAAGATCCTCCAATGTTGGCCCTTGTACCTCTCAACGCCAAATTTATTTCGTGGATGCTGAGTTGATCGCTCCTGTGAATGAGGCAGAGGCCCCTCTTATTGGGATACTCCTACAGATGAGGGATACGCCTTACTTGTGAATGTTATGCCGACTGACGGCATACTTGTCCTCTAAACTCACTTCTTTGGGGATAGATCGAAGTTAATTGAAACTAGTCCAAATCTTGATGAAGGTCTAAGATCCGCATGAAATTTTAAAATATAAAAAAGGGATTTTGTTTTTTGGTACCACCTCTATAAATATTCATAACTTCCTCTAAGCCCACCTGATGTGGTAAAAATTGACTAGTCGATCCTCCTTGTAGCTCCTAATGCTTCAACCGATCTTCACAGAAGAGAAGATAGGGGAGAGTCGGGTTAATCCGACGGGGGACTTTCTGATGCCTAAGTCAGATTTTTCCACATAAGATACTCAAGAGAATTTTCAATCAGAAGAAGTGATCGATCCCCATCATGGAGGTTTACCTTGGTATTTATAGGCTATTGATGGAGTGGAAAGGGGGAAGTCTGTGGAGACTCCTACTGGGGCGTGGAGTCCTTGAAAGGAACGACTCTCTGATGCTATGAATATTTCAGATCCTAGGGTATATTAGGGAAATATTCCCGTCTTATATAGGAAGTGCAAGTAGTGGGAGGGATGAGTGCCTCTGATGACGTGTAGTGGATAGAGTCTCGTCCTTATGATTAGGGATTACATTCCTTGAATGTAGGAGTAGATGAGAGTACGTTTCTAGGAGCCCTGCCTGATGATGTCGGGCCGAGGTGTTAGCTCGGCCAGAGGAGAGGCCAAGGTGGCAGTACGGCCTGATGAAGGCCGAGGTGGCAGCTCGGGCTGATGGGGGTCGAGGTGTTAACTAGGGCTAATGAAGGCCGAGGTGGCAGCTTGGGCTAGTGAAGGTTGAGGTGGCAACTCGAGCTGATGAGGGCCGAGGTGGCAGCTCGGGCTGATGAGAGGCCGAGGTGGCAGCTAGGCCTGATGAGGGGCCGAGGTGGCAGCTCGGCCTGATGAGGGGCCGAGGTGGCAGCTCAGCCTAATGAGAGGCCAGGTGGTAGCTCAGCCTGATAAGGGGCCAGAGTGGCAGTGCAGCATTAGTTCAAATGCTCCTTGGCCATGCCGTGGTCAAGGAGATTTACCCTCATCACTAGCCCCTCGCTCTAGCAGTTCGGTTCGAACAGCTAGAGCATTAAAAGCGGTGACTTTCGAGATAGTGTGTCGTTCGTTCAACGTGAAACACACTGGTTCTGCCACATGTCACGGCTCCGTAATTTCACCTCGGGCAAGCGAAGAGGCTGCTTTAGTTTACCGTTGATCTCAGCCAGATCTAGCCATCCATTCTCCACCACCTTCTCCTATAAATAGGAAATATTTTTTTCCAGAAGACTTGTCATTTATTCTTGCGTTAAAGTCAGTTCAGCTCGCTCCTAGCCTCAGCACGGACATCTACAGAGTCTTAGAGCAGCTCGGTGTCGTGAACAACAAGGTTCTCCTACTTGCTCATCCTCATCAACTCGTCCTTTCCGGCATGTCACTTTCAAGCTCGTCCTACAACAAGTAAGTAAGATTGCACTATGGTTGTGACTTGTCGTTCTTTTCCTCAGCCCTCTGTGTTTCCTAGAGTTAGTCCCAGTGATCCCGATATGGCATCCTTGTGTGACACTGATTCGCCCAACCAGACCCCCTTGATGACCGTGAGACCTGGGGAAAACCACCCAGAGGTACTAGTGGTAGCTCTGGCTCGGGTGGCAACTCTGGCTCGGGCAACAACTCGGGCTCAGGCAACAGCTCAGGTACTAAGTCTGTGGAGGTGGTCTCTCCTGAGACCGTCTTGACTAGGGGTGATCCTAGTTCGATTGCCCTAGCTTAGCCCCCTAGTGCCGCAGCAGCGGGCACTTCGGTGACAGGCCCATCAGGCACTGAAGTCCCTGAGGGAGGCCTAGCAGAGTCTGAGGGGGAAGGCTCTACTTCATCCTCAGGAGAAAAGATAACCATGGTCAACACACCCAGCATCCTCACTCCCAAAGTTCTAGACCTAATCCAGGGTTGGTATGGCATCCCTATGCCCGAGCTGGTCAGCTTGGTCCTGGAGGACTGGTGCCTTACCCCAAGCCAGCTTACACCAAACTCCTGGCGCACTATTCTTGGTATTGAGGTGTTCGTCTCAAAGTTGGGCCAGACTGCGACATTGGACGTCTTCTGGAAGATGTTCTTGGCGAAGAGGCACACCTTGAGGTGGTACTACTTCACTAAGAGGGACAAGGACAGGGACGATCCCTACAGCGATCTGAAGATGTTCATCAATATGCCTTCCTCGCTAAAGAAGTGGAAGGAGAGGTACTTCTACGTGACAATAGAGGGGAACCCCTTCAAAAGTAGTTGGGTGAGGTCCACACTCTCAGTTCTGAACCGAGCTTCCAAGCTCTTCCCGATCAACCTCTAAACATGTCAAATGTATTTGGGTGGGGAGGGTGCGGACGTTCAGATGCCGCAGGACGAAGACTTCCTCCAAGAGTGGGAGCTAAGTGAAGTCCCTGATGAGGGTTTGATTGAGTCCAGTTCCTACTAATTCAGCTAGGTTCTCTTTCAAATTCAGCTCGACTTTAATGCTAACTCAGGTTGGCTTATCTTTGTTTTTCAGTGGTGAATGTAAAGGTTGACAACAAAGCCCTTACTGGGGCGACAGCAGAGGCAAAGAAGAAGGAAGCGGCCGAGCAAGCCGCCAAGAAGATTACCAACAAGGGTAAGGCCACGTTGAGCCCTAACCTTGGCGTGAAGGTCGCCCCTCCCCCTGGTGCGGGTAGCAAGGCCTCACCAATTACTATTGGGGGCAAGCCAAGGAAGGAGATGCCCCTGGCCATTCAATACTCAGCTCGACATAGGACTCCTAACTCTCTTAAGGGCAAGGAGACAATAGGCTCTGGAGAGAAGGCACCGAGGCAGACCGATACACTGGACCGGACTGCAGCAGACCCAGATGGCCAAAAGAGGAGGCGTTCACCTGTGGATGATGCACAGCACAGCAACCCTCCCAAGGTGGCCCAGACGGGGAAGCAGTCTGTGGATCCTTGGGTGGACCTGATGGAGAATGGCACCATGCTGGACTCCATAACTGCTTGGGTTTGGTGTCGCCAGAGCCGTCCCAAGAGGGACATTGCTCACATGAAGCAGGTGTCTGACATCCACTTCGCGGATCAGATCTACGTTCGGATGGGCGATGTAAGTATTCCCCGCTTCTCTCTCTTTAGTGTTCAAATGATGTTTCAAGTACTTATTACTCCATTGGGTCCTTACAGAGTTTTGCTTTTGAGGTTAAGGCTGCTCAACGATTCGAGAACATGGCCGTTGGCCGTGCTAAGGCTGACGACTAGGTGAAGCGTCTCCGTGGGGATCTCCAGATAGCCACGGATCAACTGGAGAATGAGAAGAAAAGGGCACGTTCTGAGGAGCAAAGAGTTTGAGATAGCGAGAAAAAAGTTGGCAAGCTAGAGCGTGAAGTTGCTAAACAGCTCAGGACCAACAACAACCTGGTCAAGGAGAAGGATGCACTCTAGAGCGAGCTGGCTAAGGCTCAGGAGGCCAACAAGAAGAAAGAGGTTGAACTTGCATCTCGTATTGCCGAGCTGGAAAAGAAGCATCAGGCCAAGCTAACGTCGAATGATGAGGCTGCTGCTAAGAGGTGGCTGAACTCCAAAGTTAGTCAGAAGTGGTTAATTGACGTCAATGTCACTTCATTCCAACCGGCTTGGAAGACGCCATTTAGTTCATCCTGGGCAAGATGCCAGACTACGATCTGTCAGAATATCAACAGTATGCTCCTACCCAGCTTCATCAATGTGGCTCATCGGTCAAGCCGAGGTCGGTGAAGAGGTGACTCAAACTGACCCAAAAGCAGTCAAATGAACCATCTCTCTCCTCCTTGAGCCAGCCCCCCCAATCTCTGCAATACTGATGTTATTTTCTCCTTTTCCTTCTCTTTCTCCTTTTTGCGGGAGTGATGTAATTTTCTTTCTTTCTTTCTTTTTTTATGTAAATGTCTCCTTTGGGAGTAGTGTAATTTTGAGGGTTTTTGCCCTCTTTTATTAATGAAAGGTATTTTTTTCTTCATTCGTTTTTCCTCTTCCATTCCCCTATAAGCGTAGTTTCATTATCTAGTTGAGCTTAGATTTGTCTTATGTATCTTAATCTTCTGAAGCGTTATGCTTAAACTTGGATCGTAATGACGTCATGCTGAAGCTCTGTCTTTAGTGGTGCTAAGCTGGGGCTCGGTCATAATGCTTTGTGTTAAGGTGTTAAGGTCTTAAGGTCTTAAGGTGCCAAACTTAGGTTTGGTCTTGGTAGTGCTAAGTTGGAGCTCAGTCTTGGATGCTGCCGACCTGAAGCTCGATCTTTATGCCTTAGGATGTCAAGGTATTGGGGTGCCAAACTTGGGTTTGGTCTCGGTAGTGTCGAGTTAGAGCTCAGTCTTAGATGTTGCTGAGTTGAAGCTCAGTCTTTATGCCTTAGATGTTAAGGTCTTGGGGTGCCAAACTTGAGTTTGGTCTTGGTAGTGCCGAGCTGGAGCTCGGTCTTAGATACTGCCAAGCTGAAGCTCTATCTTTATGCCTTAGATGTTAAGGTCTTGGGGTGCCAAACTTGGGTTTGGTCTTGGTAGTGCTGAGCTGGAGCTCGATCTTAGATGCTACCGAGCTGAAGCTCTGTCTTTATGCCTTAGATGTTAAGGTCTTGGGGTGCCAAACTTGGGTTTGGTCTTGGTAGTGCTGAGCTGGAGCTCTGTCTTAGATGCTGCCGAGCTCAAGCTTGATCTTTATGCCTTAGATGTTAAGGTCTTGGGGTGCCAAACTTGGGTTTGGTCTTGGTAGTTCTGAGCTGGAGCTCGGCCTTAAATGCTACCGAGTTGAAGCTCAATCTTTATGCTTTAGGATGTCAAGGTCTTGGGGTGCCAAACTTAGGTTTGGTCTTGGTAGTGCCGAGCTAGAGCTCGGCCTTAGATGCTGCCGAGCTGAAGCTCGATCTTTATGCCTTATATATTAAGGTCTTGAGGTGCCAAACTTAGGTTTGGTCTTGGTAGTGCCAAACTAGAGCTCGATCTTAAATGCTACCGAGCTGAAGCTCGGTCTTAACACCTTAGATGTTAAGGTCTTGGGGTGCCAAACTGGGGTTTGGTCTTGGTAGTGCCAAGCTGGAGCTCAGTCTTAGATGCTGCCAAGCTAAAGCTCGGTCTTTATGCCTTAGATGTTATGGTCTTGGGGTGCCAAACTTTGGTTTGATCTTGGTAGTGCCGAGCTGGAGCTCAGTCTTAGATGCTGTCGAGCTGAAGCTCGATCTTTATGCCTTAGATGTTAAGGTCTTAGGGTGCCAAACTTGAGTTTGGTCATGGTAGTGCCGAGCTGGAGCTCGATCTTAGATGAGCTGGATATTTGAGAGAAGCTTCTTCGTTTATTGATATGTGGTATGCACTTTTGACAAATATATTGCCTCGAAATAGAGTCCAATCCGCTCTATAAATGAAATTGAATGATTGAAATATGAAAACTGCAGTACTGAGAATATAAAATCTATAAGACTTAACGCCCGGTCACGCAGGACTTCAATGTGATCTACTGGTAAAAATTTTTGAGATTTTTGACATTTCATGCTCTTGGTATAGTTGTACCCCCTGAGTTTGTAAGTGGTAAGTTCCGAGGCGAACCACTTTGGAGACTATGTAAGGGCCTTCTCAGTTCGCGCTTAGCTTGCCTTCACTTCTTGGGTCTACTGCAGCCGCTTTTCTAAGTACTAAGTCACCTACTGTGAATCCTCGTGGCCGGACCTTTCAGTTGTGATACAACCGCACTTTTTATTTGTAAATTTCATTTCGCACTAGTGCTTCTTCTCAAACTTCGTCTATCAAGTCGATGTTTGCTTGGAGCCCTGCCTCATTCTATGATGCTTCAAACGTTTTCGACCGGAACAAAGCTTGGGTCACCTCTATAGGGGTTAGGGCTTCAATCCCATATGTCAATCGGAACGGAGTTTCCTTTATAGGGTTCCGAGCTGAGGTACGATATGCCCAAAGTACACTGAGTAGCTAGTAGGCCTAGTTCTTCTTCTCCCGATCCAGCCTCTTCTTTATTCCATCCAGAAGTATGTGGTTAGTCTTTTTTTCCTGGCCATTGGACTGTGGGTGTGCTACTGCAATGTTACGGAAATCAATGTTAAAGTTACTACAGAAGAGCCTGAATTTCTAATTGTCAAATTGTTACCCATTGTCTGTGACCAGTACTTTTGGAACACCATAGCAGTATATGACGTCGTTCCTTACGAACTTTTCTATCACCTGCTCAGTGATCTTTGCTAGGGGATGCACTTCCACCCACTTAGTGAAGTAATCAATAGCAATAATCAAGAACTGGACACCGCCCTTGCCTTTCTTGAACTGTCCTAGGATATCCATTCCCCACATCGCGAATGGGATTGGGCAGATTATGGAGCTAAGTTCTGTAGGCGGGACATGCGGTATTGGAGTGTGTACTTGACACTTAAAGCATCGTCGGACAAACTTAATTGCATCTTGCTACATTTTTTATCAATAAAATCCTTGGCACAACACCTTGTAGGCCAGTGCCCTTCCTCCCATGTGTCCTCCGTGAATTCCTTCATGGACCTTCCGGAGTGTCTCTTCAACTCGGTTCTATGGTAGGCACTTCAGCAGGGGCCAAGATATTATCCTTTTGTATAGTACTCCACCTTGGAGGGTGTAGTTGGTTGCTCTCCTTTTAACTGCTCTTGCATCTGTCTAATCTCCTGGGAGATGTCCATCTCGCAAATAGTCTATAAAGGGGTCCATCTAGCTCAGCTCGGCTGACTGTGCATTGTTGCACATCACTTCTTGCTCATAGGTAGGTTTGCCCAGTACTTCAAAGTATACCGAGTTTGCGCAGTCCCCGAGTTCTATTATAGCTAGTTTGGAGAGGGCATCTGCCACTGTATTTTCTTCCCGTGGAACTTGTACCATTACTAACGTGTTGAAGCTGATAATCAGATGATGAGCTTCTTTCAGATACTTGGCCATTCTCTCTTCTTTGGCCTCATATTGCCCATTGACTTGATTCACAATTAGCTATGAGTCACTGTGTGCTACCAGGTCATCTGCCATTATAGCTTTTACCAGTTTGATTCCTACTATCAGGGCTTCATATTCGGCTTCATTATTTGTTGCGGGGAATGTAAATCTAAGGGTGTACTGTATCGTGAATTCCTCTGGGCTCTGCAACACAAGTCCTACGTCGCTCCTTGTTGTGGTGCTGGATCCATCAACAAAGAGTTTTTACTTTCTGTTCGGCTCGGCCTCTGCTGCTGCCTCTTCTTCAGTCTGTGTACATTCTATCAAGAAATCATCCAATGTCTGGCCTTTGATTGCACTTCTTGGTCCGAATTCAATGTTATGCTCACTTAACTCGATAGCCCAGCTCACCATACATCCTGCTATGCTAAGGCTGTGAAGTAACTTCCTCAGTGGCTGATCCGTCAGTACGGCTATGGTGTGTGCTTAGAAGTAATGCCTCAACTTCCTAGCTGCCACGACCAATGCTAATGCAAACTTCTCACTTCTCAGGTAACGTGTTTCTGCTTCCAGGAGCACATGACTCACATAGTAGACGGGACTCTGTGTCTTTCCCTCTTCTCTTATGAGGACTGCACTAACGACTACAAAAGAAGCAGTAAGATAAAGTTGTAGCACCACTCCTGGCTCTGGTCGGCTTAGCAGAGGGGGCCTGGTCAGGCAGGCTTTGATTTCCTCAAAAGTCGCTTCGGATTCCTTCGTCCATCAAAATTTATGTTGATCTTTTCTTCCTTTTAGTAGCTTGAAGAAGGGAAGACACTTGTCTCCAGCTCGAGACAGGAACCTATTCAGTGCAACCAAGCACCCTATCAGCTTCTGAACTTAGTGAATATTTCTTGGCGGGCGCATTTCTTGAATGGCCTCGATTTTGGAGGGATTTACCTCTATTCTCATTTGTGATACTAGGAAGCCCAGGAACTTCCCAAAGGTTACTCCAAATGCATACTTGGTAGGATTTAGCCTCATCTGGTTCTACCGTAGGACATCAAAGGCTTCCTTCAGATCTAGCACATGATTAGAGCCTTTTACACTCTTGACTAACATATTATCAACATAAACTTCCATGTTTCTTTCGATATGGCTTCAGAACATTGTGTTCACCATCCTCTGGTACATGGGTCTTGCATTCTTGAGGCCAAAGGGCATTGCAGTGTAGCAGTAGCTGCCCTAAGTGGTGAGGAACGTGGTTTTCTCCTCGTCTTTCACCTTCATCTTTATTTGGTTATTACCAGAGTATGCATCCATAAAAGTCAGCATCTCATGGCCTGTAGTTGAGTCTATAAGGGAGTCAATCCTGGGCAAAGGATAGCAGTTCTTGGGATATGTTTTGTTCAGGTCAGTGTAGTCTATGCAAATCCTCCACTTCCCATTGGACTTCGAAACCATGACCACATTGGCTAGCCAGGTTGGATACTTTACTACCCTCACAAACCCTACAGCCAGGAGTTTGTCAGCCTCCTGGTGGATGATGGTGTTCCACTCAGTCGTAAAGTTCCTACGCTTCTGCTGGATAGGCTTGAAGCTGTGGTTAACATCCAGACTGTACTCAACTACAGCCCTTGAGATGCCTGGCATATCAGAAGCCTTCCATGCAAAGATATCAGAAGCCTTCCATACAAAGATATCAGAGTTTTCACTGAGGAAGTCTAGAATTTTATTACGGCATTGGGAGCTCAGCAATGCTCCGAGCTGAACAGTCTTTGATGGCTCAGCCTTAGTAATTGGGAGAGTAAGCAGATGTTCAACTGGCTCAGCTCGATTCAGGAGGCTTTCATCGTGAAAATCGATGATTTTTACTATACATACTAGGCTAGAGCATGGCTTCTTGACAGACTTTATGAAGTTGGCATAGCACTCACAGGATTCCTTTTGACTGGACTTGCATTCTCCGATTCCATTGCTGGTAGGAAACTTGACTTTCATATGCTTGATGGATATAATCTTTCCAAAGCCGTTGAGACCAGGTTGGCTAAGGATTGCATTGTAGGGTGAGGCTATCTTAACAACCATGAAAGAAACCATGGCAGTGGCCGTTTGAGCTCCCTGGCCAATGGTTACTGGTAGGTCAAAAACTCCTTCTAGCTCTGCTGGTGTGCCCAAAAATTTGTACAAGGGTTCTGGGGCCAGCTTTAAAGCTCTGATGCCAAGTCTCAGTTTCATGAAGGCTTCATAAGACATGAGGTCAACGGAAGCTCCTATGCCCACTAGGACCCTATGGAAGGATTGGTTGGCCATGACTAATTGAACCATGACGGCATCGTTGTGAGGCCAGTTTAGCTCTTCCAGGTCATTGTTAGAGAATGTAATGGGTGGATCCAGTCTGAGTGCCTTGACGGGATGTTCAGTGATGCATACAAATTGTGCGTGACCTTTGGCCTTTCTGACTGATTTTACTGTCGATCCACCCATAATTGTCAGGATGGATGGACCCACAGGCTGGTTATCAAACGTGTCAGCTCGGTCAACGATTGGTTCCTTGGGTGGCTCAACCTGGCCTCATCTCTCCTCAGCTCGAGCCAACTCCCACCATATTTCTGCTTCAAATACTTATTAAGGTACCCTGCCCTGATGAGCTTATCAATTTTCCTTTTCAGAGATTTGCAGTCCTCAGTGTCATGTCCATGGTCTCGGTGGTATCGACAGTACCGCTTGGGGTTCCTCTCCTCTGGTTTAGCCGTCATTGGCCTGGGCCAGCGAAAATACTTCTAGTCTTGGATCTCTAAGAGAAGGTTTGTTCGTAAATGGTCAAGCTCATATCGCTTGGGTTCAATTGTATCAAGCGATCGATCTGTTCTGTTCTTCTTCTGCTCGCAGGAATCGTCCCTAGACCTCAGAGGCCTCCTCTTCTCCTTCTTTGATTGGTCACCCCTGTCAGCTATCCCCCTGGCGGCTAGGACTTCTTCCATGTTGGCGTATTGATTGCACCGTCTTAACAGCTCGGGCATTCTCTCTGGCAAATCGAGAGCAAGAGATTAGACCAGATCGGGGTGCATTACCCTATTGCACAACATGCTATACACCACTCCTTCTGGTAGATTTTTTACCTCTAGCGTCGCCTTGGTGAATCGGGCAAGGAACTCCCTTATAGTCTCCCTTGCTCCCTGCCTCATGTTCATCATGTTTTGTGTAGTTTGCTTCTACTTCATACTAGCTTGGAAACGTGTGAGGAACGCTCTCATCAGCTCTTCATAGCTACGAATGGATCAAGGCCGCAAGTTCGACATCCATAATAGCGCGGCCCCTTTTAACTAGGCTACGAAGTCTCAACAGAGAATTACGTCTGACCTCCCATGGACTGTCATGGCAATATACATACATGATGTATTCCTGTCATCGGATAGTGTATTCCTGTATTCCTATCATGTATACAGCCGATTTGCCATGACGGTCCCACAAAACCATCTTCTTCGTTTTCAAAGATACATACATACATGTATACAAAACCATCTTCTTGGTTTTCAAACAGTGACAAGCCCTGGGTTTAGCCCGGGTTCTCTCCCCAAAACCATGGTTACAAGGAGAAGGCGCCCAGGGACTTATATGATCGCGGTGGTGGCTAAGTCTCCCCGATGTGGGACTAAGATCGTTAGTACCCGCCAGACACGCATCGGAACTTACATCCACACACCGCCCGGCTCTGATACTAGGTTTTTCTCACTGGTATTCGTCACAAACGGGCTCTGCCCAAATCCATTAACTGAGAGGCTTTAAATAGCCAAGGGATACAAGGGACATGTGGGACCCAAGCCATGTGTCCTTCACATGGACTTCACATGCTTGTGGGACCGTATGTCGGGGGTGTCGGCATACATACTCAAGTGTCGGCATACATACTCAATACATACATAATACATACTCACTCAATACAGACATAATACATACTCACTATATACGACATACTTAATACAGACATACGCACTACAAATACATACGACTCAAACATACTCAATCTGTATCCGGATCTGACGAGCTGCTGTATGGGTAGAATGCGGCCTTATCAATGAGCCAATCGTCATAGGCATCTAGGAGAGGGATGAGACGAGGGCAAGGAAGACGACCGTTCTGGTGAAGTTCCCAAGCAGAATCAACAGTCTGAAGAAGAGGGGCTGGGACTTGATGAGGCTGAGTATCATTGACTTCGCACATGGTATG
Organism: Macadamia integrifolia; assembly: GCF_013358625.1. Lineage (NCBI taxonomy): Eukaryota > Viridiplantae > Streptophyta > Magnoliopsida > Proteales > Proteaceae > Macadamia > Macadamia integrifolia. Next base: position 4,781,152 of record NC_056562.1, on the reverse strand, counting down.
AAGGAATTGGCGCCATTCGGATCGATGTTGCCGTCGGTTGATGAAGAGAGTATAAGGCTTCGTTCCATACACATGGTAGTCTGTTGTGTGGTTAATGAAATGGCAGGGATGTAGGGTATGTGGAGGGTCAGTGATTTGGAGGACCGCTGGAGGTCTATGGAAAAGGATAATGGTATGGTGCATAGGTATATCAGGGGAATCATCTGGTGGGAGAAGAGAGGTGAAGAGATCCAGCCAAGTTTCCATGGGAGCAAAGAGCTGTAGAAACTGGAAAATTGGGAGGTTAGGACGATGGGGTTGAATTGGGCTACACCATTGAAAACACATCATCTGGATGGATTGAAGGGGAAAACTGATGGCTATGGAGTAGGCTGTACATAAATGCCAGAAAATGCATTTATAGATGAGGGGTAATTCCTGTAGGTCATACGAGGAATTGAAGGTGAAGACTGTGAGGTAGGGGAAGTCTGGATGGCAAGAAGAACCAGCAAGAAAGAGACCTTCTTGTCGGAGGGCTATTCTGAGAAGTTGGATGGCTGTAAGCTTACTGTAGGTAAGGATGGCTTTGTAGGTTAGGGTTTGTAGTATTTCGGGGGGAAGATGAGGAGGGATATTATAGCAAAGGTTATGGCTGGGGAGAGGCTGTGGTGAAGCTGAGGAAGATGAAGATGAAGCACCTGGAGTTAGAGGGTATAGGAGTGGGATAACTGAAAAGGTAGACGGAGGTCGGGAAAGGAAGTCTGCCAAGACATTTTCTTTTCCTTTGATGTGCTTGATATCAAAGGACCATTTTGAGAACCATTGTGCCCATCGGAGCAGTTGATCATTAGGAAGTTGTTTTTGTCTGAACTCAAGCATTCGAGGAAAGCTTGACATGTCCAGTTCAATGAGGAACCTGTGCCCAATGAGATGGAATTGGAATTTCTCAATGCCACGTCTGACTGCAAGAATTTCCTTGAACGTGGAGTGATAATGAGCTTCAGATGGTTTAAAAGAGCCACTCTTGTAACCACAAACTGTTCTTGTAGAATCTGGGGCTTCTTCGAGGAGAACTGCACCCCAGTGAGTATCACTAGCATCTGTTTGGAGAATTCTACGCCCATCAGAAGGAATCTGTAAACAGGGAAGTTTTGTAGTTAGCTGCTTCAAGGCCTGAATAGCTGCTGAATGTTCAGAAGACCAGGGAGGAGCATTCTTTCTCAAGAGTTGATGAAGAACAGACGTGTGTCTGATTTGTTGAGGAAGAAACTCAGTCATGTAATTGACTAGACCAAGGAATTGCTGGACCTGATGTTTTGTCAGGGGTCCTTCAGGAAATTACTGTAGAGAGGTAGCAATATGCGGTTGAAGTTCATATGTTCCTTTGGTAATAGTGACGCCAAGAAAATCGATTGTGGAAACACCAATCTGCATTTTCTTTGGATAGAGCATGATTCCATAGTCTTGAACAATCTGATGGAACTGGTGGAGAAGACGTAGATGTTCATCCTGTGTAGATGAAAATAGAAGAATATCATCAATATAAATCAGGGCATGATCTTGGATGGGAGCAAAGATCTGCATCATGGCACGCTGATATTGATGGAGCTGTCTTCAAACCAAAGGGCATAACTGTCCATTGTAAGTGATATCCAGGAACGCAAAAAGTTGTTTTTGGTCTATCATCAGGAATGATACCAAGTTGCCAAAATCCTGCTTTGAGGTCGAACTTGGAGAAGACAGTTGCTGAGGATAACTGAAGTAACAGAGCCGGACGAGTTGGTAATGGAAACTTATCATCAGCCAGGAAGAAGTTCAGAGGCCGATAATTAATAACCATTCGCATTTTTCCACGGATCTGTTCTGTTCTTTTGTTCACATAGAATGCTTGGCATGCCCAGGGAGACACAGTAGGTTCAAGTAATCCTTGAGCTTGTAGTTGGGTTAATTCCTGTACTGCAAGTGTCAAATGTTCAGGAGGCATTCCAGGATGACTGGCTTTTGTTGGATTGACATCTTCATTCTTCTTAAAGGGTAAGGAGATGAAGAACTTAGAATTTTGCCAGAGGGGATGAGTACACTTTGTCAGGAACTCAGTATGAGAGTCTGCACAGGAAGTTTGCAGAAGTTTGCCTTGAAAATCATCAAACAAAGTAGGACCTGTTCCTGCAAGAAATATGTTAGAAAAAGGGGACCAAGGGAGAAGTTGTTGTTTATACACAAGACCTTGGGGAGTCCATTTAAGGGGAAGGTGGCTGAGGACATCAAAACCTATGATAAGGTCTTTACCAGGGCACTGGGATCCTAACATGACATGGGTGAAGGAAAGGGTTGGAAGAAGTTGGATTTTAATGGGTTTTCTAGTAACTAAGGTGATATAGAAGGTTTCACCATTTGCTGCTAAAAATGGTAGAGGAGGGACTTGAGGTTTCCAGAAATGGTTGGGAAGAACTTTTGGGGACAAAATGGTTGTTGCAGCACCTGTGTCAAGGAAGGCTATGAGATGCACTGGTTTAGCGTATGGTTCAGGAATTAAGGTTACTGCAGCATGTGGTAAAGTAATAGACTGACAGGGAAGAGGTGTTGGTTCTTTTTTCTGGGGAAGGAAAGGGATAACCTGGTAGAGGGGATCTGATTCCTCGGACTCGGAATAGGAGGACTCTGGGTCTGAGTCAGTGAGGTGTTGGGGATCAACCTCATCTGGGTAATCTATGGCAAAGAGGGACAGGTCAGTAGGCTCTGCATCTAAGGAATACAGAGATTCAAGGTCAGCATCTTGTAGATCATCATGATGGAGGGAGGCAAGCATATGGAGCACCTTGTCTTTCTTGCTTCGATTAGGACAATTTTTTGCAAAATGTCCATCTTTTCCACAAATGAAGCAAGAAGTATTCTTGGATTTCCCACGAAATTGTTTTTTCCGAAGGAATTTCCATTGAGGTTTAAACCGTTTAAACCGAGAAGGCTTAAGAGGAAACCGTTTCTTGTGCTTTCTGGAGGAATGAAAGAACTGCTTGTGATGGAACTGCTTCTTTGTCGGACAATCACAGTTGTGATCAGAACCTTTGCACTTAATCTTCATCCAGGAAGTGTCACAGGCAGAAGACACTTTATCAGACTTTGATTGTAATTCTTTCCAGATTTTCTTGACATTACAAAGTTTGTCAAGAGCAGTGAGAGCAAAGCTGTATAAGGAGCCGATGCTGCAAGAGGCTAAAGCAATGTTCTGGTTTCGGAGAAACTGCAGAGTATCAGCACCAAGAGGATCTGGAAGGGAGTTCAGGAAGATCTGCTTGAGGTTCTCATCATCAAGGCCACCAATCTTATGGAATCTGTCTGTCATGCGCACATAGTGTTTGTCAAGATCTGGACAAGCTAGAGAACAACACTTGAGCTGTAAAAACTCTTCACGAGTTTTTGTAATATCATTGGAGACAGGACCAAGAAATTCTTGATATAAGACTGTAATGAACTGGCCTTCAGGAAGTTGAACAAGTTGTAATTGTCGATATCCTCCAAGGGCTAAATACCATTCCCTGAGTTTTCCTTGAAGACGTGCAACAAACTTAGTCAGAACACTGACTGATGTAGCACCTTCTTGTAGAAGTTCAGCATTGATCCAGGCATGGAAATCAGCAAACTTGGATGCCCATTTAGAGACAGGGACATCATCCAGGGTGAAAAATTGTTTAGGGTCTTGGTTGGAAAATGGAGCATATGTTGGAGGGGGCTGTGGTGCAGGTTCAGGATTATGGACCATGGGGTCATCCTGATCACCATCCAACTCATCAACAGTAGGAGGAGCAGGATAAGGAGCAGGGGGATCTTGACCTGTGTTCATGAAAGAAGGGACAGGTGTTGGGTCATGGAGAGCTAAGGTGGTGAGAAGATCTGTGAGGACATCATCACCAGAAGGGGTTATGGCACCTATAGGAGGGTATTTTGCTTTAGTTCGAGGAGGAGAAGGTGAAGGTGAAGGTGAGGGATAAGTAGGGATAGGTGGTGTGGGAGCAGGATAGGAGACAGCCATAGGATATGGTTGAAACTGGGGAGGAGAAGGTTTATCCAAGGTTGGGTTTAGGAAAGGGTGTTTTTGTTTTTGTTGCCTAGGGTTCAGATTACGTTGCTGACGTTGTAAGGCCTTTAATTCTTCAAGGGGGAAGGATCTTTGGGAAGCAACTACCGGAGGAGCTGGTATAGTGTACATGGCAAATGGATCCTGTGGAGACAGACTTGGAATTGTCAATGGAAGAGGCTGTTGTCGACTGGAAGTTGCTACTTAAGGTGGAGCTTGCTGTAAGCTATGCAACTGGGCTTCAAGAAACCGCAAATGTTTCTCTTTTTGGCCAATAAGGGCAAAGGCCTGAGCTGTATCAGCAGTCGAGGAAGCAATACCAGCAAGTTCAGTATGAACTTGATCCATTTCAATTTTCAGAGATTGAATCAACTGAGTATGCCGGCCAACAGTACTTTGAGTGTGCTGAGTAGAAGCAAGGATGCGTTCAAGGTACTGGTTTTGGACTATGGCATTTTCATTTTGCCAGTTAAGAGCTGCTTCAGCCGGAGAGATCTCTTTTGGTTGTCCGGTGGGTAAGATAGGAGGTTTAACCTTCCAAACATGACGGATACCATGAGAATCAGGACCATAATCAGTAGGACCAGGAAAATTCTTTACGGGGGAAGAAGAAGAGGATCCTGGAGTATACATGCAACAAGGAGGGATCATAGGAGAGGGTGTCTTAGGTGGTGGAAGAGGTTTACAGTCCGGAGTAGGAGGTGGAACATAAGGAGGGTCTAACGGAGGATTACCGTATTTCACCATAAAAGGATAACGGGCTTTTGTGCTTAAAGGGCCAACTGTGGTATCTCCTGACTCATATCGTTCCCGGAGAATAGTCTGGGAGGACTTTCTTTTGGGTCGATAGGTAGCATCATCATCAGAGTCTTGGAGACAATCATCACAATCACAGAGGTCAAAATATTTATGACCAGTGACTGGGTTGGAGAAATAATAAACAGGGTTGCCTTGAGCATCAAAAGATTTGACTGGAATCTTTTCTTGGATCATACCCATAAACCGAGTAGGGAAAGGAGACGGTAGTGGTTGTGGAGGAGGAAACCTGATTTCAACCTCACCGGAAGGGTGAGTGATGAACTGGGGGTTTGTAGACTGGAGAGGCTCTACTGGAGCAGGCTGCTGGGTCGTCATCTGTTGTTCATAAGCCGTGACCCAAGAAGATGGTAAGAGACGAAGGAGTTCGTCTCGTGGAATTTCTCTTGGGACATAGGTAAGGCTTGGAACATGGTCAGAATCCACTGAGAGGAATAAAGCATCCTCAGAATGACCTGTGGACAGGTCAAAGGCATGGTTCTGTAACCGATAAGCCATTTGATAGTGGATAGTGCCTGCTAAAGCCGTAGGGGCAAGGGGAGAGCCAGAGATTTGGATCTGAAATTTTAAGGCTGTAGGGAGAAAAGGATCTGCTAGGGGAATGTTAAAGTTAGGGTACAGGGTAAGGAAGATTGTTCCTGCGTTCAGGGTGGTCTGGACAGTAGTAAACACGGCATGTTCATACCGGAGAAAACGACTGTCAAGAAGAGCAATTCGAGAGAACACGGGAAGGCCTTTCCTGCCATGGAAAGTGAGGGCAAATTTGATTGCACCGAAGTGGAGATGGGTATAACCCTGAGTTTGCCAGTCAGGGATAAGAGTAGTCGGGATCTCCAAAGTGAACAGTTGTTCCTTATCTGTGGCAGGGATGTGGTATAACTCACATCTGGAAGCCTGAACAAGTTCCTTTACCGGAGGGGTTTTCTTTCTAGGGGCCAGAAGGGTTTTCCAGGTAGCAGAGGAAGAGGTCTTCTTAGGGAAGACAGTATATGGGTTTAGTATAGGGGAAGGAGTTGAAGGGATGGTTTGATCATCGGGAAGATAATCAAACTCATATAAAGAGTCTATAGAAGAAAAAGAAGAGGAACGAGAAGATGAACGGGAGGAAGAAGAAGATGGTTTATACAAAACCCAGGGCTTTGTATACATACATACATACATACATGATATGCATATTCCTGTATATAGGACATATATACATGATATACATATTATACATATCATATATCCTATACAGTATATGATGTACAATACATTATATATATATATTCCTATACAGTATAAATATGATATATCATATTATATCCTATATTATATACTGTATAGTATATATATATATATATGATATATATAATATATATACATATATAATATATACATAATATATATACTTATATATAATATACTTATATATAATATACTTATATATAATATATATGTATATATACATAAGTATCATATATATGATATATATTATACATATATATATACAGTATGGACAAATAGGATTATATATATATATATATATACAGTATAGTATATAGGGAATATACTGTATAGGAATATATCCTATACAATACATGTATATACAGGATATACAGTATATAATATACATGATATACATATTCCTGATATACATGATATATAGGACAAAACCCTGGGCTTTGTATTGAACGCATACAGGAATACATGTATACATGTATGTTACATGGTTTTGTAACATGTATGTATAGTTTATGTATACATGTATGTATACAGGGTTTGATCATGTATGTATACAGCCGATTTGTCATGTATAACCAATTTGGTTATAGGGTCTTAACATGTATTCCTGGCAGTTTATAGAACTACAATTGAAAGCATGTATTGTAATATACAGCGTATGTATATGTAGTATAGGAGATTATTAGAGGGATCAGTGGTGCCATCATATGCGTTAAAGACGGGTATCATGAAATTTGGGGGTAACTCTACATCTATCAGCTCATCGGATAGTGCATTATGGGTCAGGGTTACTGTTATGACAACCGGGTGCCTTTGCCTCTACATTCCTTCTACCGTCTCAGTGAGACGCTGGATGCGATTCTCCAGGTCGTCCCTTCTTTCCTCAGCTCGACGATTCGGGGAGCGGTGTTGCCTTTCAGGCCTTCTAGGGCTTCTTCCTCGATCTTGGTGCCTACTAGGTCGATCCTGGCATTGCTATCATGTGCCTCTAGTCGGTCTAGGAGGCGAGCCTTTGATGACCTCTATGGGGTGGTGCTTCCTGAGCTGTCCACTATGAGGAGTTCTCGCATTCCTCTCTGCGTGGACGTGTGCCTCTAGTTAGCCTTTGTGGCGAGCTCTGGCGTCCCCCTACCCTAGGTGGGGATCTATGGGCATCACATGTCTCAGGATTCTGATTACGTGCAGAAAGGGGCTCTTGTTGGCTTCCCTCGGTGGGAGATCGGGGTGGCACGGAGCGAACTACACATGATGTTCTGACCGATCCCCTCCTGGCTGTTACTGAGGGGTGACATTATTGTCAGGTGATTCGTCTCAGGGCCACCTGTCCGGTGCCACCCTAGGCAATTGAACTGAGGCAGTGCGAGGCACAGGGAGTGTCGAGCCAAACTGATGTATGAAGTCCCATACCAATGTGTTGTTGCTAACACCTGCAGTTGCAAGCTCTTTATTTGTTCTTCTATATTTGGATGAGTCACTCGGGATGACGGGCCTTAGTGAGATTACTGAGGGTTTTGCTAGCCCTAATCTTCCTCTCCTGGGGTAACATCAGCGTCAGGCTGGGCTTGCTGGGGTCTTTGTGGAGGGTTCTCGACAAGGATGTTCCCCTGATCTACCATTGGGGGTGGATGAGGATGTTTAAGTTGTAAATCCCGAGAGGACCTTACTCGCATTGTTGTAGAGGAAACGACCTTCTCACTCCTTAATTGTATTGGTTCAAGGTGGCTTTTTGTAACAGTTTTCCATAGACGGCGCCAATCTAATGTGGTAAAAATTGACCAGTCGATCCTCCTTGTAGCTCCTGATGTTTCAGCCGATCTACACAGAAGAGAAGACAGGGGAGAGCTAGGCTAACCCGACGGGGGATTTTCCAATGCTTAAGTCAAATCTTTCCACAGAAAATTCTCAAGAGAGTTTTCAGTCAAAAGAAGTGATCGATCCCCACAATGGAGGCTTACCTTGGTATTTATAGGCTACTGATAGAGTGAAAAGGGAGAATTCCTTGGAGAGTCCTACTGGGCATGGAGTCCTTAAGAGGAACAAATCTCTGATGCTAGGAATATTCCAAATCCTAGGGTATATTAGGGAAATATTCTCGTCTTATCTCGGAAGTGCAAGTCATGGGAGGGATGGATGTCTCTGATGACGTGTAGTGGATAGAGTTCCGTCCTTGTGATTAGGGATTACGTTCCTTAAATGTAGGAGTGGATGAGAGCATGTTTCTGGGAGCCCTACCTAATGATGTTGGGCCGAGGTGGTAGCTCGACCAGAGGAGAGGTCAAAGTGGCAGTACGGCCTGATGAAAGTCGAGGTGGTAGCTCGGGCTGATGGGGGCCAAGGTGGCAGCTCGGGCTGATGGGGGCTAAGGTGGTAGCTCGGGCTTATGGGGGCCAAGGTGGTAGCTCGGGCTGATGAGGGCTGAGGTGGCAGCTCGGGCTGATGAGGGCCGAGGTGGCAGCTCGGCCTGATGAGGGGCCGAGGTGGCAGCTCGGCCTGATGAGGGGCCGAGGTGGCAGCTCGGCCTGATGAGGGGCCGAGGTGGTAGCTTAGCCTGATGAGAGGCCTAGTGGTAGCTCAGCCTAATAAGGGCTGGAGTGGCAGTGTAGCATTAGCTCAAACGCTCCTTAGACATGCCGTGGTCAAGGAGATTTACCCTCATCACCACTAATTGACACTGTTTACGTAAAACGTGAAAAGACTTTTTTGATCTTTCTACGGTCAAAAACAAAGATTAGGGGTTAGACATAAGCTATGAATCATCTCGTCTACTGGATGTGCTCTCATTTGCCCCTCAACTGAAACCCTTCGAGCCTCAAGAAGTTATGAAATTCCAATGGTGAAAGACTTGTCACCGTACGAAACCTGGTAAAGGTACAACCCGATACAATATGCCGACACGTCGAGCGAACTATATTGTTAGTATCGCAGATGAGGGGAACGAAAGAGGAAGACGACAAGGGCTTATGTATCAGATCGATTTGGTCGTAGTAGTCACTACAAGGTGCACATTGCACCCAGCTAACGTCGCTTCCGGTGTCGATGATCATGTACTGAGACTTGGGTGTTCAACCGATTCTGACTCAGGAGAATACTCGCCACTTCCCTGACTCATTCCAGAGATGATCGAGCTTGCTAGATCTTCAAATTTAGCTTCATGCCCATCTATGTCTACCAGCTTCATATCGATCTTAATACCACAAATGGCCAAATCCAGCTTGGCGTTGAGGGATCTAAATCGAGCTGAGTCATGCTCGAGTCTTGCTAAGAATAGATTTTTGTAGTCTTTGTGGGTAGATTTGTGAATGGCATCTCGTGACTATAATTTCAGAGTGAGTGAACGAAGATGATGATGATGATGAGGTGGTGGTGGTGGTGGTCGTTGTCATCTTGAGGTCTTGAAGGGTTTTAGTTTGAGGGTCAAATGAGAGCACATCTAGGGTTTTAAGTCTAACCCCTAAAAATTTCATAATGCCTTCACCATCGTCATCGTTGGGAATGGAGGTGTAGGTTAGGAAAAAGCAACTCACTTTACCATCTTTATGGAGGTTTTAAAGTGAAGGATATAATGGTAAGTTCACCCATATCATGGGGTAGTTTGGTCATTTAGATAATAGTGAACTGTTGACATCATCACTTAACGATTCCCTTCTAATGGAATGGATTTATAAAAAAAAAAAAAAAAAAAAAAA